>NC_140969.1:78210644-78233144 GCF_056783735.1 Eptatretus burgeri | reverse complement strand
ATCTCCAGGCATTTATAAGCAGTGCAATATACTCAGTGATTCATAGCTATGATGAACAGGCATTCGATAATATGAGTGAGGAAAGTGAAAAAAAAACTATCGTTAAGAAATCGTTGTGGCCTGTTTCAAGTCAGAGCATGGTTGAGCAGGCCAAAAAACATGGCGGCTTCAGACCCCACCGAGGTTACCCAGGAAACACCTTAAGACCCAGAGAGAAAGGTGGCCGAGGATCACCTGATGAAGGATTTAATTAAATAAGGCCGTTAATTATCTTCAAAAGTGATGTTTTAATTAACCCAAACAACCAATTTTCACTCGTGCATTTCCTTGGAGTTTTTTTTAGTATGCATGCAAAGATTCAGGCTGTGAGTTTTTATGGTTTTGTAGTTATTGAGGAGACACACACGCACGCACGCACGCACGCACACACACACACACACACACACACACACACACACACACACACACACACACACACACACACACACACACACACTTTGCCTTTTATTTTTTATAGATGCCTATTTTCGTTTTCATGAAAACTTTCCTTGTTCAGTTTTCAATGCGTTTTAGTTTTTAAAATGTACATAAACTCAGAGGCGATGTTGAGTGCAAGAAAGTAGACATGTACATTTCAAAGTGTACATGTACATAACTTCTTTAAAGTGTCAGTGTACATAATAACTTCGAAAAGAAGAAGTGAAAAACAAATCTCTCAGGAATTTTCCCAGCCTCCTGACTCATGAATTACATTTGTCTCTCATGTTTTTCCTTCACATAATATGTGAATTATATGTCCATGCACATGTGAGTTACAGTTTGTTTGTAAATGCTTCACTTGCACACGCTTCAGCCTTGAAAACTCGGTGAAAACCAAAAGTTATTTTAACCCTTAAAGACTTCATTATTTTCTTTCCTCTGCATTATGAGAGCGTCCCTTCTTTGGGCAGTTTATAATAGACTGCTGCCGCGATTGGTCCAAACAAAAACATGCAGTACATTGTTTCCTCTGCATGAGTTGTAATCAAAATGTACCTTTGGGTCCTCAAATCGATACCTTTATTTAAAGATAGAAGACATGTTCAGTCATCAAATGTACACCCGATGCCTTGGAAGCATCAGAGCTATGCGGAGCAAAAAAAAAAAAGATGGCGATTTCTGGGCTGCTGGAGGGAAAGGTGTGGCCTGGCTAATGTGTGGTGCTTAAGCCTAAGTCACATTTGCTCTATGGTGAGGATACGGCAGCCGTACGCCCTCTGAATTGACAGAAACGTGCGGCGGCCGCAGAGTTTCCGCAGTGGCCTCAGGGTGGCCCTCCGCCATTTGGCTATATTGTACAGGCCGTAAGGTCGCCGTGGAATTATAACACGGAGTTATAACTTTTTTCATTTCTACGTTCGCCGTAGCAATTCGACAAGCCGAAAAAAAAAAAATGGTAAAAAAAAAAACAATTAACCCATTCGTTACCGTCCGTCTGGCCGCACGTTCGTCTTTGGGCCCCCTGCGGTCCCCGTGCGACATCAAATCAAAGACCGTTCGGCAACCCGACGTTTTCAGTCTCCACAATTTCTAAGACCTAAGGCCTAAGTCACATTTGCTCTACCGCGAGGTTACAGCAGCCGTACGCCCTCTGAATTGACAGAAACATGCGGCGGCCGCAGAGTTTCTGAGGTGACCTCAGGGTGGCCCTACGCCGTATGGCTATATTTTACAGGCCGTAAGGTCGCCGTGGAATTATAACGCGGAGTTATAACTTTTTTCATTTCTACGTTCGCCGTAGCAATTCGACATGCAGAAAAAAAAAACTTGTAAAAAAAAAAAAAAAAATTAACCCATTCGTTACCGTCCGTCTGGCCGCACGTTCGCCTTAGGGCCCCCTGCGGTTCCCCCTGCGGTCGCCTTGCGGGCACCTTGTGTCTGCCTTGAAAATTCTATGGCCGCCGCAGGAACGCCCTAAGGTCACCGTGCGACATCAAATCAAAGACCGTACGGCAACCCCACGTTTTCGGTCTCCACAATTTATAAATACGCCGTGCAGCTCCCCGAAAAATAAAAACATATGTGACTGCTACATTGTGTGACCGTGGAAATACTGCGGCTGCCGTATAATTGCTAGTGGCCATAGATTTTGGAGACCCCACGGCCGCCGTGGCAAATGTGACCTAGGCCTTAATCAGGCCACACTTTTCTCGCAGGGATACCCGGCATTGCCCAGTGCTGTTCTAATCTTGGCATTTTGAAGAAATTGAATTTTGTTTTTGTTGTTCTATTTTTATATATTTGTTTTGGGGGGGTGGGGAGGGGGTTGTAAGGGGGCTGGAAACACCTCACTTCACCAACTAAGGATCATTTAATATTTGTGTTACCTTTTTACATTTCACAGAGCTACAAAGGCATAGGCACTAGAGAGGGATTAAAAAATAAAATCCAACTTTTGTTTTTCAAAATAATGTTTTTTCATAAAACACTCCTGGCACTCATTGATGAATCTCTGTCGGTTTGATGAAAAACCATTTGGCCATCTCGAAGAAATATAGCGACAAACATATTGTTGTGGTTGACCAAATTCGCAAACCACCATTCAGGTCCCTTAGGTGAGATATCTCTGTAAGTACATGTGTAGTTAGGCCCAAATCCGTTGTCTAGAGGGAATAAATGTCATTCATGCGTGCTGCGACTCTTCAGGATAGCCGTTTTTCTTTTACTATCTTTATTTTGGACCAGCCGCCATTATTACCACCACCAACCACGTCTCAACAGCCATCACACAACAACCACCAACCACAACGCGGCCATCACAACAACAACCACCAACCACAACACCGCTTCACCACAACCGCCACGACCTTTACCGTCACAACTCGCCACCATCGCCTCACCGTCATCTCACACCACTCGTGGGCACCGATGCTGGACTCGTGCGGGGCGCGCACCGAGCAGCGTGTTCAAAAACATCACGGACTTTCCGCAGAAAAACGGATCAAAAACGACTCACGCCCACTTTTGTTCCGTCCAATCGGTGAGCGAGGGGCGATTTGGCCCCGCCTCCAGGGCGTTGGAGGGCGGTCGCTATATGCAAATTCATGGATCAAAAAGCATTCACGCCCACTTTTCCTCGGGCCAATGGGGAGCCAGGTGAAGGGTCGGAGGCAGAGGGTCAAGGGTAAATGAGCGAAGCCACGGGGCTTATAAAAACGACTGCGTTCGTCAGACAAGTGGGAAAAGAGTTCAGTTGGAAGTTGAGTTGAGTGTGCGGAATTCAAGAGTCGTCGGTGGAGCTGGAAAGAAGTGGTACTAGTCGGAGTGAAGAGGACGGAGCTGTGGAGAGGTGATGGCAGCGAAGGCGGACGAGGGGGTGCTCGCGTCAGTGCCGGGAGCGGCACAGGGAGAGGCCAGCAACGCGACCGAGGTGGAGGAGGAGACGCTCGCCGCGGGACCCGAGACAGGGTTATATCCTCCTTTCCCTGAGCATCAGCAACCCCCTCCTGTTTCCCCCCCGCGCTGAGATAGTGCGACAAAGGGGGCCCCCTTCCCACCCCCTACCAGACACTGTCCGCGAGGCCCGCGGAGTTGAGGCACCACCGCCGCTCCGCGTGTCATCATCAGACGGGTAGGCCCGACACGGTCTCGGCCCCAGGCCCGCCTACCCCCCTCATCCTGGAGGGTGGTTCTCTTTTCTTTTGCTTTGGGAATATGTGTTGTCGGCGCCGTCTGTGAAGTAAAATTGTACAAGTGTTGCCGTGTGCCCGGTAGTCGGTTAGATCTGCATTGTTGCATTTGCTTTTTGTGTAATATTGCATTGTCTTCTTCTATTACATGTGCTTTTGGTGGAATTGTATATGTGTGCTTTCCGTTCATCGCGAAATAAATGTGCTTATTGTTGAACTGTTTTCCCGCTTCGCTTCGTCATTTCTTTCATTGAATCCCCATCTTGCTTCACGAAAAGGGTTGGTCGTGGGCTAAGACGCCCGATAATTAATCGAACCGTCGAGGCCGACGAATAACACCGCTCGGTTATCCCGATAGTACGGAACGGGTCGCTTAAGTGGCCCTTGTCCGAAGTCGACCTGCGGCGAGGTGCGATCGCCCGGTCTACCCTCCGTGTGGGTACTTAGGTAGGTCGAATTTGGCGAGCAACCCTATCCCACGCGGGGGCCTATTGGCACGATCGCGGTGGGACCGAAAGGTCCACCCGTGACTGGTTCCCGGCGTTAGTCCGAGAGGGTCACGACTGGATTGTCCGTCCGGTGGGCGACGTGCCGCGATTCGAGTTACGTGGCCGTCAGCACGCCGGCGGGCGCGAATCCGCAACACTGGTGTCATGTCGTGCGATACAAACCCATCGCCCTCCTCACGGCACTGGTATCGGAGAACGGGAAAACGGGCTCTCCTGTCTCCGGCTAAATTCACGGGAATCGGTCCAGGGGTGAGAGGAGCGACCCCCGATTCCCTCCAAATTACGAGCGAGCTAAATTAACCCTTTAAGAGAAGCAAGATGGCGTCTCAAGGCGAGCGGGAGCCGGGGGTATTAGAAATGGATGTAGAATGTGTAGAATCCATGGCTCAGGATGAAATACCCGTGCAGGAAATGTTAATTGTACAGGAAAACGAACTCGCCCAACTGAACCCAGAGCCCGAAATAGGTGCGGCAGCGGCCGCGGTGTATGACACCTCCCCTCCCCCTCTCCACCAAAACCTCCCGATTCTTGCCGAAACGGCTCAGCTGAGTGCATCCGACATAGCCCAGCTTTGCACCATGCTGGCGGCAATGACAGCGAAAATGGATGGAATAAAAAGCATAAACGAAAAGATGGATACAAATACAAATGAAATGAAAAACGAAATGAAAGGAATGAACAAGCAAATGGACGAAGTGAAAACGACGATGGATGCGAATACACAGCAAATGAGGGAAGAAATGAAAGAGCTCCGGGGTGAGACGCAGAACATGGGCCGATGCCTGCAGGCGGGCATGAAGGCCGTGACCAGGGAGATAAAAATGGCGACTCCACGTGTGGGAGCGAACGAGCTGGGTGGGGGTGCAACGGCTGACAGGCCCGCGGTGGAGGCGGGTGAAAAAATAATTTGGGGGGCGTGTTGGGCGAGGGTCGTGACGATGACCGAAAGGGAAAAATTAAATGGGGAGACCAAAACGTGCGAGACGAGACACGAGGTGACGACAAAGGAAATAATAATAGTTGAGACAAGGGAGGTAAAGGGTGAAGAGGTGACCGAGTTGGCAGAGACACGGGAGATGGGAACGATAGAGGGAAGACTGCACGATGAAGACGGGGTAAGTGACGCACACACACACACGGAGGTAGTGGAGGATAATGGGGGTGAGCTGGTGGACTGGGTGGAGGCCCGGTGCGAGCACCTGGATGGCCTCCTCCAGGAACGAGGGGAGGGAGTATGCCCCCTTGAGGCGAGTCACGACCAGGTGAGTTCGGTCGTGCTTTGCGAGGTTGAGGGGACGAGTGCTGCGAACAGGTGCACGGAGAGCTTGGGGGTATAGAGGCCCCGGAGACCCTTGTGGGGACACGAATCCCCAGTGTGGTTGTCCCTGTGTGTGTGGTGCAAGGCGTGAGTGCGTCCCCGTGTGTGGAGGCGACCCCGTGTGTGAGTGGTGTGGTGGCGATGGTGCCGGAGTACGTGCTTCCCAGCACGCCGTGTGTGGATGAGGCACCGCGGTTGAGTGCCCCCGCGTGTGTGAGTGAGGGACGGTGTGTGGATGAGGCACCGCGGGTGAGTTCCCCCGCGTGTGTGGGTGAGGCACCGTGTGTGGGTGAGGCCGTGTGTGTGAATGAAACGGCCAGTGTGAGTGAAGCACCGCGGGTGAGTGCCCCCGCGTGTGTGAGTGAGGCACCGCGGGTGAGTGCCCCCGCGCGAGTGAATGGAGCACCACGTGTGAGTGGTATGGGTTATGCAAGGGAGACCGTGTGTGTGAGAGAGCGGTATGTGAGGGAGATGTCGGTTGGCATGCGGGAGCACGCAGCCGCGTCTCCCGGTGTGAATGTAATGGAATGGAGTGTGAGCGTCGTCACACGCGGGAGTGCGTGTGTGGAATGGCGACGACGACGGCGACATGTCAGGAACGAAAGCCGAGTAGCGGCTGTAGTTGTTTCGGGGACCGTGCCGGGTTCACCCAGCAGTGAGCACGAGGTCCGTGCTGTGCAACGCACGAGGCCACCACGTGCTCGCTTGCGAGAGTGAAGTCCCGGTCCGGTAACGCCAGCGGTGGATTTGCCGATCCCGCGGACGGACAAAGTTTAGGCAGGATAACGGATTTGGACCGGACGGGTTCTCCACGCGATCGTGTGTTAAGCTCCAACGGGCAAAGCACATGTGTTCGCGTGGGGAACCCCTCAAGACGTGGGGCTTGTGTTTTTTTTTTATGCGCACGGTGACGTCATGGCTGCACGTGGGGTTGGAATCCGGCAGGAGGGGTATCCCTGCCGGATGGTACCGTCCAAGGAGGGACGAGGAACACGTGCAGCTGCATGACGTCACAGGCAGGTGCAAAGTGCGTGAGCTTTGAGTTGCCGCGCTGGTGCTGCGCATGAAAAGAAAAAAAAAAAGAAAAAAAAAACAAGCCTCACTTTCGGGTGCACAGGATTCCTGGGCAAGGGGTGGAAGACCCCCTTGACCGGGGCACAGGATGCAAACTAGTTAGGGGGAAGGGTTAGCTTAGTTAGACCGGCTCCATGGGGCAGGGGTAAGTCCTCATGGGGCCCGTGGAATGGATTAGGTAGAGGGATTTAGTGAGCTTTAGGTTGGGAAATAAAATGATTTATTTGAAGACAGTGACAGACAGTGAATGTGTAGAGTTGACGTAGTTTAGCTACGTAGTGTTAAAAGGAACGTGCTGCAGTTTAAGGGACGACGTGGGAGCACGAGTTAGTTAAGGGATGTAGTTAGAAGGATGGCAGAGTTCAGCGGTGAGTGTGTTGAAGAGTTGTTGGTGAGTGAAGTGGAAGCATGTGTTGTGACTTGGTGAGTGAGTGAGGCCAGCGGGTCTGTGTGAGTGGAGCGAATGGGGAATGCATGGTGCGATGAGTGATTGGGGGGAGGAGTGACTCCCGCCAAAGGGACCCCGGGGTCAGTGTAGATTGAGTTAGGGGGTTAGTTAAATTGAAAAATGGAGGTCGTTTTGTTGTTGGTGTGAATGTAGGCTCGAAACCCGTTTGGAGGGGTGCAGGAGCCCTGTTGACGGGCTGGGAGCGTGGCTGCGAAAAGTGAGTATCGCTGAGTGGGTACCGCGGGCACCAGGCTAGTCGGCCGTAGTTGGCCAAGGGCCCATGGGGGGCCGGGATAGCGTAGTGGGCACGGGTGCGTCTGCTTGGTGCGGAGGCCCGGGGCGCCATTAGCCGCGTGGGCAGTGTTGTGGGCAAGGGTGACCCTCGGAAAGGGGCCTGGGAAGCCAGCCTGCCACGTGTGCGTTTCAGGGGAGGTGCCATGGGGGGCACTCCCCGGTGTTAGGGAGCTGGTAGGCTCGGAGGCAGTGTAGTGCCCGGGGGTGCCATAGCTGGAGATTCGGCAGAGGGTCGTGCCTGCCAAAGGGAGCCACGTGTCCCAGCCAGGAGACCGTGTGAGGGCACGGAGAGAAAATTGGGGGGCGAGGCCCGAAATTGTGAGGACACCAACACAGGCGACGGGAATCTGGGTTGTTAGAACCAATAGTTTAAGCGAGAGGCGCTTGTTGAAAGCCCCTGGGTAGTTTAACGGTTAAATGGTTAGGGTAGATTAGGAAGTGTACCCCTCCGCACCATCCATCCCCTCGCTCTCGTTGTGGGCCGCTGGACCCACTTTGGTTATAGATCGCTGAACTCTGGGGAGGCCATTCTGAGGCTTCGTTGGGCCTCGACACAGGACGTTAGCTCTCCCTTATTCCCCTCCGGGAAGGGAACGTAGGGGTTGGGAGTAGGCTAGGTGACAGGATAGGTGAGCCGAACAAAGACAGTAAAGGGGGTTAGGGGACGATTTATAGTGGGGAAGTAAAAATAAAAAAAAATAAGTTGGGGCTAAATTGGGGTTTGACAAATTAAGGGAGTGGGCATAGACAGTGACAGGCAAAGGCGATAGGTGGGAGGGAGACAGGTAGGTAGGTCCGAGTCCGCCCTCCAAGTGGCCAGCACCACCGCACTCCCTCCACCAACCTCCACTGAACGGCAAAGGCTGGCCAACTTCATCGGCTGGCCGTGTTTTGCTTCAAGGCGGAGGCCGGCCAACTTCATCGGCAGCTGTTGTTTTGCTGCAAGGCCTGTGCCATCGGCTGGCCGTGTTTTGCTTCAAGGCCTGTGCCGGCCACTTCATCTGCTGGCTGTTTTTCTTCAAGGCCTGTGCCGGCCAATTCATCTGCCGGCTGTGTTTGCCTGCAGCGGCCTTCTTCTGCGGGCTGTGTTTGCCTGCTGCCTTTGCCATGCCATGCCCACTGCCCCTGTTCACCAGCCCCGTTCAATTTTTGCTTTGCCCCCCCCCTGTTCATTTCCATGTGCGCCAGGATCCGCAAGGCAACAGTTTGCAAGCTGCAAGAACTGCCCTGTTGGCAGCTACAACACGGGCCTGCAGTGGCGGCCCGTGCACCGTGTTTGCGTCCATCCATTCATCCATCCATTCGTTGTGCTCATTGCGTGTGCCACTTGAGCTGGCACGGAGACTGCACTTGTGCAGCCCATGCACCGTTGTGGTTCACTGCGTTCAGTTCAATCCATTCATCCATCCATTCGTTGTGTTCATTGCGTGTGCCACTCGAGCTGGCACGGAGACTGCGTTTGTGCAGCCCATGCACCGTTGTGGTTCACTGCGTTCAGTTCAAACCATTCATCCATCCATTCGTTGTGTTCATTGCGTGTGCCACTTGAGCTGGCACGGAGACTGCGTTTGTGCAGCCCATGCACCGTTGTGGTTCACTGCGTTCAGTTCAAAAAGGAAGGCCTTGGACTGCGTGTGAGCAGCCGACCACGTTCCCTGTCACCTGCATTGTTTGAGCCAGAGACTGCATGCGGGTAGCCTGGCTCCCTGCTAACTGCTTTCTTTTTGCAGAGTTCAGTGATCCTGGGCCATGGTTTAGTGTAAAATTTGTAAGTAAAGTTAAGATGTACTGTACATATGAGTGCGCCCCCGGCATGTTTGTCTTAGCGCCGGCAATTTTATTTAAGTCGTCCGTGTGAGTGAGTTTGTTTGGGTAGTTACTCAGCCCTTAGGTTATTTATTTTGGGGACACATATACCATGAATGTCGCACTCAGGGATCCGTAGGTAAAATGTACTCGGGGAAAACTACACATGATGGCACACGAAAATTTGACGACTCGGGACGAGTCTGTAAAAAGGGAAGGGGGTAGTGTTGTGGTTACCAAATTCGCAAACCACCATTCAGGTCCCTTAGGTGAGATATCTCTGTGAGTACATGTGTAGTTAGGCCCAAACCCGTTGTCTAGAGGGAATAAATGTCATTCATGCGGGCTGCAACTCTTCAGGATAGCCGTTTTTCTTTTACTATCTTTATTTTGGACCAGCCGCCATTATTACCACCACCAACCACGTCTCAACAGCCATCACACAACAACCACCAACCACAACGCGGCCATCACAACAACAACCACCAACCACAACGCCGCTTCACCACAACCGCCACGACCTTTACCGTCACAACTCGCCACCATCGCATCACCATCATCTCGCGCCACTCGTGGGCACCGATGCTGGACTCGTGCGGGGCGCGCACCGAGCAGCGTGTTCAAAAACATCACGGACTTTCCGCAGAAAAACGGAACAAAAACGACTCACGCCCACTTTTGTTCCGTCCAATCGGTGAGCGAGGGGCGATTTGGCCCCGCCTCCAGGGCGTTGGAGGGCGGTCGCTATATGCAAATTCATGGATCAAAAAGCATTCACGCCCACTTTTCCTCGGGCCAATGGGGAGCCAGGTGAAGGGTCGGAGGCAGAGGGTCAAGGGTAAAAGAGCGAAGCCACGGGGCTTATAAAAACGACTGCGTTCGTCAGACAAGTGGGAAAAGAGTTCAGTTGGAAGTTGAGTTGAGTGTGCGGAATTCAAGAGAGTCGTCGGTGGAGCTGGAAAGAAGTGGTACTAGTCGGAGTGAAGAGGACGGAGCCGTGGGGAGGTGACGGCGGCGAAGGCGGACGAGGGGGTGCTCGCGTCGGTGCCGGGAGCGGCACAGGGAGAGGCCAGCAACGCGACCGAGGTGGAGGAGGAGACGCTCACCGCGGGACCCGAGACAGGGTTATATCCTCCTTTCCCCGAGCATCAGCAACCCCCTCCTGTTTCCCCCCGCGCTGAGATAGTGCGACAAAGGGGGCCCCCTTCCCACCCCCTACCAGACACTGTCCGCGAGGCCCGCGGAGTTGAGGCACCACCGCCGCTCCGCGTCTCATCATCAGACGGTTAGGCCCGACACGGTCTCGGCCCCAGGCCCGCCTACCCCCCTCATCCTGGAGGGTGGTTCTCTTTTCTTTTGCTTTGGGAATATGTGTTGTCGGCGCCGTCTGTGAAGTAAAATTGTATAAGTGTTGCCGTGTGCCCGGTAGTCGGTTAGATCTGCATTGTTGCATTTGCTTTTTGTGTAATATTGCATTGTCTTCTTCTATTAGTCCCAGCAATGCCAACCCTCCCGATTTCATCGGGAGGCTTCCGAAAATTCACCCAAACTCCCGCCCTTACGATCACTATCCTTATCCTCCCGAAATTTTGATATTTTTGCACTGTTCACTAATCAGAATGTACTGGTATGAGAATTGAATGAAAAGCATCGTCTGCTACGTATAGCATGTGGTAACTCCATAACGTTCGCTGCTACCAAATTGTACGTAAAAAATTGCAAATTCAAATGAGGAGCAGCGAAACATTGGGTCTGGATCTCGCTTATGCGATCATGCACTGAGATTTAGTGCATGCGGTTTGTGTGCAATACAGTGCATGCGGTATGTATGCACAGTGTATATGCATGCGATACGTTCACTGCATGCAGCTGGGCCCCGTACCAGCCCGGCGGTCGCGACCACCGTGCGGTGTTTAATTTAACAGCCGCTAGAGTTCTACGAGTCGCGCTGCAGCTGTGGAACATCGACTTCGAAGTTACCGATGCTTCAAGCCCTCGATGTTGATTACGAAATGGCAGAAAAGAAGCTTATGAAGACCAAGAAATGGTCTCAGAAGTACAAGACCGAATACAGTCTCCAATACCCGTGTATTCGAAAGTCTGAAAGAGGAATTCATCATGCGTATTGTACAGTATGCAGCGTTGATATTTCAGTTGAGCACGGAGGTCGCGATGATATTCGGAAGCACGTTGGAAGCAAACGGCACACAGACATTGCAAAGGAGAGATCTTCGAGCACGAGTACCGGTACACTTCTGAATTATTTCACCAAACAAGGGACAAGCGAGGAAGAGGATGTTACTCGAGCGGAACTTCTCTTTAGTGGATTTATTGTGGAACATAACTTGCCCATATCAGTCTCAGATCATGCTGGACCTCAATTTCAAAAGATGTTTCCAGATTCAAAAGTTGCTTCAAAGTATGGATGTGCAAGAACAAAAACTTGCAAGATGTGCAAGATGTGCAAGAACAAAAAAAAATAAAATAAAATAAAATAAAAAAAACAAGAACAAAAAGCAAGAAAAAAAAAAGAAAAAAAAAAAGAAAAAAAAAAAAGAACAAGAACAAAGAAGAAAAAAAGAACACTGGTCAACAATTTTTTACTTTATGAATGTTGTCTAGATTTCTACAAGTGAATTAGGGTATTCTGGCACTGCTGAATCAGGAAATGGCATCCGTTTCTCTCCATCAGGTCAGGTTTTTGTGCTAAGTTGATTTGAAAAAATCAGATCTTGTGACAAAATCAATTACATTTTTGTGGCATTATCAGCTGATTTTTGTCAACACATATCATCCTAAACATGTTTTTAAGGAAAAAAATGTTTTGCCAACAACATTTATTGATTACATGATAGAAACATCGATTACTGTCATCTGAATGGTGGGCATTGATAAAGGTAAGTACAAGTAAATTGCATGTTGCGTCACCACTGTTCAAACTTCAGGGCTTGAACTTCCGTTTCTTCGAACTCCTGGAATGTTCAGCGGCAGGGAGGTCTCTCTTCAGATTCCAACAGTAGTCAGCCATCATGACTGCGTCCCAGCGACCCTGATACCTGGTCTCCATCTCCTTCATTTCCTGATGGAATCTCTCCCCCTGCTCGTCACTCATTGAACCCAGGTTCTCAGGAAACCGGTTCATATGTGAAAATAGGTAGTGCATCTTGATGCTCATGTTGCAGCCCAGGTTTCTGAAAGCAGTCAGCATGTTGTTGACAAGTTCTGCGTAGTTTCTGGCCTTATTGTTGCCAAGAAAGTTCTTCACTACCAAAACAAATGTCTTCCACGCTTCCAGTTCCACTTCATTCATTGAGTTTTTGAACTCTGGATCTCTGATGAGCTGACGGATCTGAGAACCATCAAAGATGCCAGCTTTCAACTTCTCCATGGTCAATCCTGGAAAAGCCTGGCACAAGTAAGTGAAGCAGTCACCATCTTTGTCCAGAGCCTTGGTGAACTGCTTGATTAAGCCGAGCTTGATGTGCAGCGGTGGGAAGAGTATTCTGTCTCTGTCCACCAGAGGGTCGTTGATGACGTTCCTTTCTTTGCATGGCACCAATTCCTCCCGCACAGGCCAGTCCTTCTTCGTGTAATGCTGAGCACGGTCCCTACTATCCCACATGCACAGAAAACATGGGTACTTGGTGAAGCCAGACTGTTGTCCCAACAAAAAGTTCACCATCTTCAGGTCAACACAAATAAACCACTTATGCTGATCATAACCAATTTTCTCCAGCACGTACTTCACCGCTTCATACTTCTCCTTCAGTATAGTCGAGTGAGCGATGGGTACAGAGGCAAACTGGTTGCCGTTGTGTAGCAGAACACATTTCAGTGATCGCTTGCTGCTGTCAATGAACAGTCTCCAATCTTTGGGTTCGTACTGTGGCACTCCAAGCTTGAGCAGAAGCGCATGTCATAAATTGGCGCATGTAGGTATTGTACATTCTTCAGAGTTCGTTATTTCAAGAAATACAACTTTTTTGTATCACATTATTACAAAATCTGCCCCATTAACTTTAGTTTTGATCCACGAACTTTATGCTTTGCCTCACCAATTTTTGGAAGATTTTGAGGTTTTATGACTTCAAACTGATCCCTTTTCGACATAATCACCCAGAACTATCGTACCTGAATACTTCTTGTCATTAAAATAATTATTTCCAATTAAAACAATAATTTGACATGACATTTTACCCCCACCAACTTCTTCTAAAATGCTCCACACATGCGTACATGTGAACAAAAATGTAAAAAACGACATGTGGCCATATCTCAAAAACTTGACCTGATTGAACAAAACTAATGTGAGTTTTGGATTCAGCGCATCAGATTCGTCCTAAATCAGCTTAAAAAATGCAGACAACAAATTTGTTGTTGACCAGTGTAATTGGTGAGTTGTCAAATGTTACTGCTTCATCTATTGCCGATATTGCTAGACTAGCTCCATTTAGCCTAGCTACAGACGGTAGCAATGACAGTGGTGAGGCCCAGCTATATCCTGTCCTGATTTCATACTATGACAACAGTGCTGGGATTGTGAAGCAAGGTTTGCTAAGTTTGCCTGCGTGCAAACAAGATTCCACTGGAGAAAACATTTTCAAACTGCTTGATCATGAGTTCAGTGACAGGAAAATTCCGTGGGGAAATTGTGTTTCCTTTTGTGCTGATAATGCCTCTGTCATGGTGGGCAAGCACAAAGGAGTCGCTGCTTATATCCACAAACAAAATCCAGAGTGCAACATCATGGGATGCCCTTGCCATATGATGCACAATACGGCCAAGAAGACGGCTCAGGCCTTACCCATTGAATTAGATGACTTTCTCATCGATATTTACTACTACTTGGACAAAAGTAGTAAACGCGTCAAAGGAGTGAAAGCACTGCAAGAACTCTGTGATGCCCCGACACAAGATTCTGAAGCATGTCGCAACAAGGTGGCTGTCCCTTGGTCAGTGCCTAGACAGGCTGATTGAACAGTGGGAGCCACTTCGCCTCTTCTTCAAAGAAGAAGTACGAAGAAAAATGCAACCAACTGTAGCCAAGACTCTAACAACGAGCAAGAAGGACGGCACTGTATCTACTGCCAGTACTGGCACTGCAGGATCAAGCACTCGTGGAGCAGCATTCACCACTACCACTGCAGTATCTGCTGCGAAGAAGACAGCAGGGACAGCACCAAAACCAATGCTGAGAGCAGGTAGCATCACCGGCCCTTCATCACGTTCATCTACAAAGCAGATTCCTTCAGAGTCGAGAAAGACTGTGATAGTCCCATCTACAGGCAAAGAAGGACCCAAGTTAAGTTCTGCTTTTGCCAAATCACTTGATAGAAGCTCAGCAAAACCTTCGAATCAGAGGTCTTCTTCCTTGGCTGCACCTACCTCAAGCTCTCTCCTCAAACGTAAAATTGGATCTGGTACTACGAGTCTGACCTCTTCTGCTGGCAGTAAACGCAAGTGTGATCGCCCTGCGGCTAAGTGTACTACGAGTTCTACAACTAAAAGCGCATCTTCCTCAAACACTGTGCAGGAATCTAGAGAAAAACGTGTCAACAGGATGTTCTTGTCTCCACAAACAAAACTCTATTGTTTCTTCCTTCGATATGCTAACAAGCTTTTTGAGAAGGGGAATCTTCTGCTCCAAAGAGACGAACCCTGTATTCATCTCCTGCACGGAGAATTGAATGGTCTTCTGAAAGATATCTTCGTACGGTTTTTGAAACCATCGGTGTCATCGGTTGCTCTGGTAAATGTACCCTTCTCTGACAGAAATCATCAGAAGAATGATGAGGACCTCATGATTGGGAACAATGCCAAACTGTATATAAGGGAACAAAGGAGTCTCAAGAAATCCACCTTCACTCTGAGTGAGTCAGACATCCAAGGTTTCTTCAGTGCAGTTCGCTCATATTATGTGAAAGCCTGCAATTATATCTTCAAAACCTGGCCGCTAGATGATGAATTAGCCAAGCATGCTCAGGTGCTGGATGTTAAGCTACACCAAGAAGTGGGGTTTGACTGTGTGGAGTTTTTCATCAAGAAATTCCCCTGTCTGTTCAGTGGCGGTGATAGTGACATAGACAGTCTTGAGAGTGAATTCGCTCACTACCAGGCAGACGCCTCCATAGCTACAATTGCTACTGAGACAGTGAGAGTGGATGAGCAGTGGCATCGGATTTCACAGCTCACAGATCCCTGCACTGGTGCCAAGAAGTATCCTAATTTGAGCAAAGTGATGAAGGGAATCTTGGTCATTCCTCATTCGAACGCATCATGTGAGCGGGCACTCAGTCTTGTACGGAAGAATCATACTGAATTTCGTCCCAATTTGAGTGTCAAAACCCTGGAAGCTCTCTTAATTGAAAAACTAGCTCATAACACCCCTTGCTACCAGAGAGAATACAGCAAAGACATAATCAGAAGGGCTAAAAGAGCCACACAGCTGTCACTCAGCAAAGCTGCCATGGAAAAAGCAAGCAGCAGTAGTACCAGCCAGTAAGGTAAGAAAAATATTGCTTCTTTTGTGCTTTTTGTTAATCTTTGATTGTCCCCTAACTTACTAATATTAACATACATGTAACATTAAAAAGTGCACAATTTTCCCCTTTTTTTGTTCAAAAAGTGGGAATTCTTAACATGTTAAATGCTCCAAAATAGGGCTCAGAGGGCACTAGAGAGCGTCTAGAACCCCAGAGCTTCCAGGGCCCTAAGGCGGGCCATGGACCCCGGCGCAAGGGTCGAGCGCTCCGCGCTCGAGATGTGCGCTTCGCGCACATTATTTGGTGTCGGTTGAAAATCCTCCCTAATTCTGATTTCCAAAAGTTGGCATCTCTGTATTACATGTGCTTTTGGTGGAATTGTATATGTGTGCTTTCCGTTCATCGCGAAATAAATGTGCTTATTGTTGAACTGTTTTCCCGCTTCGCTTCGTCATTTCTTTCATTGAATCCCCATCTTGCTTCACGTAAAGGGTTGGTCGTGGGCTAAGACGCCCGATAATTAATCGAACCGTCGAGGCCGACGAATAACACCGCTCGGTTATCCCGATAGTACGGAACGGGTCGCTTAAGTGGCCCGTGTCCGAAGTCGACCTGCGGCGAGGTGCGATCGCCCGGTCTACCCTCCGTGTGGGTACTTAGGTAGGTCGAATTTGGCGAGCAACCCTATCCCACGCGGGAGCCGATTGGCACGATCGCGGTGGGACCGAAAGGTCCACCCGTGACTGGTTCCCGGCGTTAGTCCGAGAGGGTCACGACTGGATTGTCCGTCCGGTGGGCGACGTGCCGCGATTCGAGTTACGTGGCCGTCAGCAAGCCGGCGGGCGCGAATCCGCAACAATATAGATGCACAAACGGCTCTTCTCGTATAAATAGCAAAGCTTTTGATTGTGGTGATGATTAATTTATGTGGATTATGCTGAGAGAAAAGGGGATTTCTGAACACCTGATATATCTAATCTGTGCACTAACAAAGCAGCAACAGAAAAAAACATTGTATGGAGAGACAGAAAGGTTTGCAATTGGAAAAAGTGCAAGACATTCTTCAGACTCCTCTGTCAAGAGCCCACCACCCTCTGCTCTAACTGCATTACAGTGAGGTACGGGTTTGGAGGAACGCAATGCACAAATTCCTCTGTAATCAAGACAAGAATCACTTGACCACAGGTGATACTTTACCCTTTCACAGATTCCTTGCACATAGGCCTCCTTATCCACCCTTAGTGCCTGTGCAGTTTTACGCCTCAACTCCCTGAATGGCTCAGCTGTACCATTAAGTCTGGCCATTTGATTTCGGTCAATTGTATCAAGTATTCCTTGGGAGACAAAGTTCTTCTTCACCTGATGGTGGGTTGCAAGATATCCACCGGCAACGTCAAGGATGGTCGTCTTGAAGGTATTCCACAACTCATCAGAATTCTGCTAAACATGCAGACCCCCAAATCCCCATTCAGCCTGTTTGCAAACTCCTCAGCTACCCTCTCACCCCTGAACTTGCCAACATCCAGCATAGGCTGGGATGGTAACATTCTCTTGGATTTCAGCTGCAGCATCAGAGTTGCTACAACATGCCTGTTGTCGGTATTGAAGAACTGAGCACTGCTGTAGACCCTGCAGTTCTGAATCGTCCTCCAGTGCCCATCAACGAGCACATGGTCAATCTCCTTTGCCACACCACCAGCGTTGGAATACCAAGTCCAGCAATGAGCCTATGGGTGCTGAAACCATGAACCAGCCGCCCGAATTCCACTTCTTGCAAAGTCAAGGAACTTAATGATATTCTGGTTCATAGTTCCTGACCCATGGGGACCAACACACACCTCATAACCGTCCCTATCAGTTCCAGTTGATGCATTGAAATCCCCCAAGACTAGAAGTGTATCTCCTCTGGGGCACTGATCAACCACAGACTCGAGCATGGCATAGAATGTGTCCTTCACTGTCAGATCACTCAGCTCAGTCGGAGCATTTACAGAGACCAGGGCAATGGCATCCAAGGAGTGATGAATCCTCAATCTCATAATATGCTTTTTGACTGGTGTTATGTTAATTGTCATGGGAGTCTGCTTATTGGACACAACGACAACTACCCCCTTGGGTATGGTACCAATCAGAGCGACCGGACCAGTAGTAGGCAGTGCCGGGTACCTTTGCTGGTTGTTTTAATGACAAAAGAAGTGCTGTTACCTGAATGGCAAAATTATATGCGTCGCGTTGTGTGTTCGCCCTCATACGAGCCTCAACAATTTATACAAATGTGTATATATATATATATATATATATATATATATATATATATATATATATATATATATATATATATATATATATATATATATATATATATATATATATATATATATATATATATATATATATATATATATATATATATATATATATATATATATATCATTTGATTAGATTTTGATATTTTCTTGTTATTCTGGTGGAGAATAGGCTTTTGATTACTTTGTTTGTTGTGTTTGGTGTTTGGTATAAAATTGATGTTTAATATGGTACTGTTTTGATTTAAGTGAGATCGTAATTTAGCATGTCTAAGGTTCAAAATAATTGCTGAATTTAAAATTATGGCACAGCTTTGGGTAAGAATCAGTGTGGCGCGGCAGGCAGGCATTTCTATGCCAGATGGCACGGAGAAAAGAGAGGGAGGACAAAGGAATTAGCAAGTCCCGCTTCTCTCGATGCATCCAGATGAGTGTCCTGAGCAGATTGGAAGCGAACAAGTCTTGTTAAATTGGAGATTTGAATGGTACATTTTTCGCATAGTAATTATTCTTTGTGCAGGTGGCTGGAAAGCGTGATCAGCACACGATGCTAAGACCCTGGGTATGTTGTAAGAACATACAACAAGCTCACCGATTTGCTCACATGAATGTGGGGCAACTGCGATGGTTTTGATCGACCCATGGGTTTTAGATGAAAGCTGGTGTGCCTAAAGTGCTGAGATAGAACAGTAGCTTGCAGAGCTGGCCAAGTTGGGAGTTTTGCTTCGCAGTGATTAAGTACAAAGATTACTGCTACAACAGTGGTTAAGATCAAGCCCTAGCCTGTTTTGTGTGAAGTCTAAACCAATCGAACCACGCCAAAGACGGAGGAGAGACAGATGCTAAATTGGCCACAGATGCAGTTGTGGAAGAGTGTGGTGCAGAATTTGAGATTATGCAACTATGATGGAGCATGTCATGAACAAGTGCTTGGATCTATTTTGAGAGTGTAAATATCCTTGGTTCAAAAGTGAGCTTCCAAGACGAGTCACAACTTTGTCACCCATGTGATGGCTTATTGAGGGTGACACCATTTTGTGACTCTCACCAGAATTGCACTGAGAACTGTTCCATCTGATTCGTCATTTTATTTTGACCCACTACACCCTACCACCTCCTCTCCATGAGTGGTTATGGATCCATGATCATCATTGCCCAGCAGTGTACCATAGCAGTCTGCAGGTTACCATAGTTACTACTGTATTTCATCATCTGAATCATCTGTCACTTCAGTCACGCATGCTCACCATTGCCATAGCTTATTGCATTACCCTGCCTGTGAACAATACCTTAAAATTCCTCATTTTGTTCCATTCTGAGTACCATTCTCTCGAAACTGGTACCGTGAAATACATCACTTAATGCTACCATGAAGGATATAATATACAAACGTTTCACCTTTTGTAAGTCTGCTACTTGATGTGTAGTGTTAAACAGTGTGTAGATGAGGTTACGATAACGGAAATAATGGTTGAGGCTTTCTTTGGTTGGTTCTCTTGTTACTACCTTTTGGTTTTGCTCTTATATCTTATCGTCATAATAAAGACAATTTTTTTTTTTTAGGACTGCATGGTCATGTGATCAGATGTCAAATTTTCCATTTAGCCTCCTGTTTCATTCATCCGAATTCGATCAATCCAAGCTATCGAGTGAATTCTGTGCCTGGTAGTGTGGCAACTGCCTTGGGGACGTAGTTTTGCTGTGCCTTTATAAATTGTTGCATAACCTTCTGAAAGTCATTAATGATTAAACGACAATGTGGACCCCCATTATATGCATGGCTAATAAATTATGGCTGATGTTGAAACTTATTATGAGTTCCTTTATAAGGAACTTTGATGCAGGAGGCCATTATGCCCATCAAGCCTTCAGTATGTTATGGTGGTCAACCTGTGGTTGTTTGTCTGTGCTGTATCCTTTTTAAATGCCGATTGCCCAGCAAGGAAGCAGCACATATCATTTTGAAGTCTTTTGTATCACTCTTTGGGGTCAGGTTTGAACTGCCGACCTCACAGCGGATTACGCCACTCGAGCCTTTCTGCCACCGAGTCTGGTTTACCATCATGCCACATTCATTTTTGGTCTTTCGAATCATGGATATGACTATGTAGGTAAATAAGAAATTGAAAGACACAGCCCATCTCACCCATGGCAGATTTGAATTAGAAAATTCCTTGATGGGTATGCTGTGTTCCTTGCAATTGCTGTGTCCTTGCAGACAGACTGCTCACAAGGCACCTCGACATTTCAAAATTTTGAAGTACCATGAGAGAAAATGTCTTTTTCCCTTGTCTTATAAAATGCATAATGATGTTTTTTTTCAATGTAATAACTTTTGGAATTTGATACTTCAGACCTTTTGATGCTTGCTTGTATTTACTTGAGACAAATGTAAACCGAGCAGCAATCAATATAAATTAAACTCAACAAAATGGTCTCGTGTTACCTAATGCAGGTGATTTGCACAGTGATTGCGGCATTTCTGCACTTCTTCTTCTTGGCCTCATTTTGCTGGGTGCTCACAGAAGCTTGGCAATCATACCTGGCAGTTAATGGTCAGCAGCGCAGTAAAATTGTGCGGAAACGCTTTCTCTGCCTTGGTTGGGGTGAGTAGCCTCTGATAATATAGCCATGGTGCATTTGCTTGAACACATATATACTGTACCTCATGACTTGTTGGTGACTGTTTTTACCTTGTTCAAAAAGTATTCTAACAGTGATGGGAAATGTGCTATTTTAATTTTTGTTTCCTATTAGGGCTGCCAGCATTGATTGTGGCAATTTCAGTTGGTTTCACAAAGACAAAGGGTTATGGAACCACAAACTAGTAAGTACCGTACCAAAAAGCCAATTTTTCAATTGTGATGTTTTTTTATGAACAAGAAACCAAACAAAAAATACTTTTATGATTATGAACACCCGCAATATAATGTGGCTGTTTGTTTTGCTATTTGATGAGTTTTTTTCAAGACTTATAGAAATTGAAATGGTTACCGTGCCTTTTCTGATTTGATATCAAATGCCCTGTGATTTAAAATATATGTATATGTGTATGTATGTGTATATATATATATATATATATATATATATATATATATATATATATATATATATATATATATATATATATATATATATATATTGGATAGAAGATCATTGCAGAGACATGGGGATAGAAAGAGCCAAGCCTCCCCCAGATCTTTGGGACGCTTGAGATTGTCTTATTTGCTACTTCCATCTCAGCATCTCATTCAAGATACTAAGACCCTCACAGGTTCAAATCACTTACTACCTCCACCACCGAAGGTGAATGGAGGTTAACTTTTCATCCCTGTCTGTGTGTTTGTTAGTTGTGAAAATCGAAGATTTTTCAAGTGATATTGGTTGTGATATCTTCTGCATTATTCTGTCTGTCTGTCTGTCTGTCTGTCTGTTTGTCAATCGCCTACAGGTCCCAATTTTAAACCGATCTTTACAAAACATCACTACATGGTAGAGTTTATCATAATGAAGAAGCCTATTGTTTTTGAGGTCAAAAGGTCAACATCGGCCAAAGGTCAACAACCTTGTTAAATTTCTAAAATCCTCAATTTTCATCCAATTGACTTGAAATTGGAAGAGGTGTTGCATATTTGTTCATTTAATTCAACCAATTATTTTTTTTAGTTCTACACAGGTCAACATAGGTCAAAGGTCAAGGACTTGGTTGGGATTTCTTAAATCCTAAATTTTCATCCGATTGACTTGAAATTTGAGGAAGATTTATATTTCAGGTCACTGAATTCAACAACTAATTATTTTTGAGGTCAACATAGGCCAAAGGTCAACAACTCAGGTGAAATTTCTATTATCCTCAATTTTCATCCGATTGACCTGAAATTTGAAGAGGATTTGCATGTCAGGTCACTGAATTCAATCTACAAGTATTTTTGGGGTCAACATGGACAAGAAGATCAACATTGGCTAAAAATTCGACATTGGCCTAATTTCTAAAATTGTCAATTTTCATCCATTTGACTTGAAATTTCAAGAGGACTTGCAGATTTGGTGAATGAATTCAGTCACCATTTCTTTTTAAGGTTTTTTTTGTATCTTGATAGACATCTTTCTTGTTTTTTTGTGAACAAAATATCTCAAAAAGTTGTATACAGATTTGGACGAAATTTGGTGGAGAGCTTGAGTTGGAAGCTTGGAATTAATTTGATTTTTGGTGAAGATCGGAATCCGGATCCGGATCCAATAATTTTTTAAGTGATTCTCTCACCATTGAATTCACCAAATCCAGATGCGGCCTTTCAGTGGAACACAAAACATGAACTAATCAGCCTGGCAGAAGTATGCGACCAAGTGCCCTTCTATTTTTGTCCTGTGTTGATGTGTCCATTGTCTACAGTGTCATTATAACATTGTAAACGTTCAATGTGCCTTATCTCCAATTATATATGTATGTGTGAGTGCATCCACAAGCCTTGGATCACTAAACAAAAAATATGCCTTTATTTCCTCCTAAATTGTACTTGCATGACAGCTTCCATGGTCTTTCTCTTTGTTTGTTGATGAAATGAAAATATAGATGAAGAGTCAAGGCATTTCA
>NC_140969.1:78180644-78205644 GCF_056783735.1 Eptatretus burgeri | reverse complement strand
TGGCCAAAAATGGCCTTCTCCTGTGTTAAAGTTCCTTTTAAGGGTGCAGAGACAGTGTTATTAATAATGTGATTAACCATATACTCATACAGTCATACACCTTTGTGCAGGTAACACATCATTGAGAGAACCTCCATATTGTCTCATTCTATTTTGTACTAGCAGGAAGCCATGGTTAAAATCATAGAAATATAATTGGAGTAGAATAGACATGTCTGTATCCTCTTGCAACATGCGTCACTTGTGGCGGCCATCTTTGAATGTGTATTCGCTACTGTGATGTCATCAATTGAGTAAGTTTTGCGCTGAAGATCTGAGCTGTTTCCAATCCTAAAACATAAAATTTGAAGGATCATGGCATAAGTATAAACCCTACCTTGCATTTTGAATCACTATTTATATCAGAGGGGTAACTCGCGGAGTATTTGTGCCGCATTTTACTTGCTATCATTCGTGAAATACTTCCATGTGAATACTCTACTCGTGGCTCACCGGATGTCAACAGTGCTCCACAATGCTCGTTACATTCTCTACATATATTTTGATGGGAAAGCCATCAAACTGCTAATTAAATAATAGATCCAAGCGGCTCGAACAGTCAGTTTCAAAATAATCGGCCCAGTAATAAGGGAGGCGAGGTTAAAAAAAGAAATGCTGAAATGTTCATGGACTGACAAACATCACCACCTATTTTGTAATGGCTCTTTTAACCTTATAATATATTGTTGTGCATCCGGGGTCTGAGTTTATCATGAGGGAGCTCCTCGGACCTTTGCCCTACCTCTGGTCCTGAGACCATCGGCCACAGATAACTCTGCAGTCCAACCGGTTGCTCGGCAACCTTGGCCTCTGATTAGAACCATTTTTCTCTCTTTTGTAACTTTTTAAAATAACTTTCTTCAAAGAAGAGCCTAAATTAGAAGAGCAACAAGCTCAAACAATGCAAAATCACAGCAACAGCCTTTTTAGCTCACAGTATATGTCAAAAAGTAAATAAATATAGTGTTAACAATTCTAATATATAAGTTGAAGTTTGTGTCTGTCCGTGCGCCGGTGGCCACTTCTGGTGCTGCTTTTGCTTTTCTAGCCCGAGTTTGAATTGTGGCTCAACTATAAACTGTCAGCCCGGTGTTTTACAGACTGGGTGATTCATCAACGCATTTGCCGTCCCTCCAATGAACGTTAAACTGGGTGTCCCATCACTGCCATGAGTTGGTGGATGTTAAAGATCCCACAGTGTCCTTCGCGAAGAGTCAGCAAGCTATTGCCGGCACCCTGTGCAAATTACAAATTCCTAACCTGAGTCGAACTGACCAGCTGGTTCGTGAAAGACTTGAGACAAACTTCCCCTGGCAAACCGCGCAAGAACTGAGGACTTCAAGCAAAGCTTAATGTGATCTTTCACCAGCTATGACTATTCAATCATGTAACGATGAGGAAGTGAGGATGAGCTGACGAGGGATTTTGCTGTACTGTTTTTTTTTTTTTTTTTTAAACATGGGAGAAACTCAGGCCCTGAAACTGACCCCGTGCCCCAGGGCAGCGACCTCCCCTGACCCCCGTCTCATCGGCCCTGATACCACCCACCATCGGTCCCAATCAATCAAATGCAATCGCAGTCCTATTGGCTTCCATACAATCAGTAGTGTTGAGAACAGTAGCCGCTCGGCCTACCTAGTTGTAGGCCACCCGACACAGCAAGGCTGATTCACCTCACTAAATAAATCATGCAACTCAAGCTCATAATGGCTCAATATGGATCATCATATAAATTATAAATTATCATGACTCACTTGTGGAAGATTAGACCACGTTCTTTTGCTCCGATTTGGAAGTTTGTGCAGTTACTCGCAAAGCATTCTACCCCGCTAATGCTTTGCGACTTCCTTGCAGGCGCCACCATCATAATATTCCAAGATGGCCACCAGAAATTCTGCGCAAAACACTGGAATGTCCATTGTGTTGTACCTATATTTCTCTGGTAAAAATCTCCAAATGGAAGAAGGGGGAAAAAGAAGGAAGCCTTTTATTCTTGCTCTGGTTGAGAGAGGTCAAAAGTAAAAACAACTCGCATTTCTGAACAGCAAAGATATCACAGTACATTCTCGGTTCATATTGGTACCTTCGATCATGTTGTTGTGGATTTTCGCCCGTTCGACGTGCGGTCGACCGCCTTTAGCTAAATTGCGGCCACGCGCGCCCACTAAACGAGCAATCTAGTTGCAGCTTTTCGGATCAACGCCGAAACCCAGCTACGGGTGTTGTTAACCACACCATAAATCAGCCAACTCTTCTGTCCGCGCTGCAGGGTCGATCGCCGAATTGTCGATGTACCTAATTATTCGCGCAGACATAAATGCCGGTGATTTACACCTCAATGGAGCCTGCACGAAAACGAGCCGCTTTAAGCAGCTCGTTCCGATTGCGATTGCCGAGCAGTTTTATATCGCCAAGCCCCGTCGGACCAGATAGACGTTTTATCGGCTATTAATCAGCCAGATATTTTAGCCTGGTGTTGGCTTTGTGGTTAGGGTGGCGGCTTGGGATCCCAGGGTCCTGAGTTCAAGTCCCGTTGGCTGCTGAATTAACACCAGGGGGTTGACTCAGCCTGTCATCCATCTGAGGTCGGCGAAGTGAGTACCAGTGTACTGGTCCCGGTGTATGCCCCGGTTAGAATAGGTATACCATATCCCTGTGTGTCGTAAGAGGCGACCAGGGTTGGCGTCAGGAAGGGCATCCGGCCATAAAACATTGCCTCAAGAAAAAGCCTAACCCCTGCACAGCAGGGAAAAATGGCTGTAAAAACGGTCAATCAGCCAGCTATTTTATTCCGAATGCAATTATGGCAGGATAAGACGCAACGAGCAGGTGACATTTCTACAAAGGGGACATTTATTTTCACCACATATGCAATGCAATGGATGGAGATAGGGGACAAGACACGAGCAAAAACCTACAGCTGATATCTATTTATTACGTACATGCACTTACAACAATTCTACTTGGTAGACAAGGCGCCACAGACTTCCATGCAAAAACCCCAGAAAAGAAAGAAGAGAACTTACCTCGTAAGCCTTTAATGTTCCTCGGAGCTGGGATGACCGAAGGAGCTCCGCGAGGCCGTGCAGGTTACCTTTGTCACCCTTGAGGCGACTCGATGGTCGTTTTGTCAGCCACCCTCCGTATGTCTCGGTTGTCAAAGCGGCAGCTGTTGTAACCGCAGCTTGGTTGGTCCAGGGCCTAGCAGCGCGCCAGACTTTCCATGACCGTCTCCCGACTCTGACTCTCGTCTCCCGACTCTGGTCTCCAGAGCCGAACTCCACTTGACTCCACCAACTCTCCACTCGACTGGACTCACCAACTCGACTCCACTCACCCACTCGACTCTCTCACCAACTCGACTCTCTCACCAACTCGACTCTCTCACCAACTCGACTCTCTCATAAACTTGACTCTCGCTTCAGCCAGCAAACGCGTCTTTTTATCGCCCCGGGGCGTTCGCCCCTCCCTTCTCGGCGCACGGGGGAAAAATCCTAGGAGTGATCGGGTTCTTTTTCTTCGGAGCATACTTTTTGTAACCGTCACTTTTGTTTACCCGTTCTGAGCGACCCGCCCCAACCGTCACTTTTGATTACCCGTTCCAGAATATCGGGGCGGGAGTTGTTGAGTTGTTCTTTTTGTTTGTAGAGATGCCGTGGTTGTAAACTTGTGGAGTTGTGGTGGAGTTTGGTGGAGGTGACGTGGTTGTGAAGATGTTGTTGTTTGTGATGATGTTGTTTGTGGAGATGATGGTCAGGAGAAGTTCGTTTGGTTGTGGAGATTGGTGTTGAGGAAATGTTGGCGGTTGTGGCGAAGGTGGTGAGGAGATGTTGTTTAAAATAAAGATAGGAAAGAATAACACTAGCTCAAAGGTTCACAGCCCGGCACACGAATAAATCCCGTTATACATCGGTGGGGAAATCTAACCTGGACACACACTTATCAACATAACTGATCTTCGGGGAACCTGAATGGTGTTCTGTGACTTTCCACAACCGTAGCAATATGAAGTACTGATCATGGGTTCAAATTGGTACTTGAATCATTTTACACAATGAAAATACCGATCCTCAATTCATATTGGTACCTTGGTTCACTTAACACCATGAAAGTAAAGACCCTCAGTTCAAATTGGATTCGAAAATTTCCCGATTTGGGGATGGGGAACACACCCTCTCACAGACCCTCACCTCCCTCACAGACAATCACCCTGGTCCGAGATCCCACCCTCTTGGTTGATTCGCTCCATCGCACTGCAGATCTTTTCCATCCACCGCATTTTCTTCTATCAATGTTGGCAAATATGTAAATGGCTTAGTCTGCATGGATTGAGTTCAGGAGAGTTAGTGTCCACACGGATAGCACCCCACGTCCGGTGCAGTGATTCCTCGGCCTTGAACGACCATCTGTGTGTCAGGTGTGAGGGAGTACCAGCACGTCATGAAGCCGGCTCAGAAGTTCCACCAAAGCCTGGTGGCACCTGCCTCAGTGACTTGCTTTATACACTTCATTAAAAATAAATAATGATGGAGGTTGTGTTTCGCAATGTCATGAGATTCCTGGAATTGCTTGCATCAAGACCCTTCTAATCAATAATGACATGGGTTTTCCAGTGGAGTTCCATGGTGGGGTTTTTAAAGAGGAGAAGGAGATTGGGACCATACTCAGTGCAGAGCGTTGGTGCTGCAAAAGCAGTCTCCAAGGCTATTGGGCACAATCCTCGATGGGTCGCCACTCCGACACAGGATACCAGCAAGCTGGTATTCTTTTAAAGAGGAAATAGCAAGAAACAGATGGCTGCCTCTGTCACTCCAAAAATAGAAAAATAACCCGTGTTTTAAGCAAAAACATGCCCACTCCCTATGTGCATATAGAATACATCATGGTTTTAAAGCTCAGATATATTCTATTGCCACTTACCAGAGACATGAAGCATCATGCCCACACCATTACAAAGACCTGTGATGCAGATGAGCTCAAACTTTCAATATTTGATCATTTCAACAGTCTCATTGGTTGTTTTACACTGAAGGGAAAGCCGACAGGGATGGCATGGCAATTGTGAATGTGGCCACTCCAAAGAAGTCTCTGGTTTTGCATAAGGCCAACATGGAAGCCGACTTATGCCTTTAATAGGCAGAATAAATGTTCACACAAACAGATGGATGAACCAGCATATTATTATTTAGAAATCAGGGGTCTCCAACCTTTTTGGGCGGAGGGCCACAAAACCAAAGTAGTGAGGGGTGGAGGGCCACACCCAAAAAAAGGATGCTAAATTCCGAAAAATATAGATATATATAATTTATATGCAGAAATTTAAACAAAAATTAGTGCTGAATATATTTTTCTTGCCAACAAATATGATAAATGAATAATCGTTTTAAAAACACATGTTTCTAATATGAATCAAAATCATAATAAAAATTACAGAACGCTTTGATCATTGACCCTGACAAATTGGCAGTATCACGGGCCGCATTACAATGTAAACTTAATATGGAACTGCGGGCCGCATAAATCCGTCTAAGGGGCCTCATGTGGCCCGCGGGCCGCAGGTTGGAGACCCCTGATTTAGATAGATGCATAGAGAAGTGTCAAATTCCAAAATTATCATATTTGTTAACAGTCAAGATATCGCGACATATTTATGAACAGAAAAATATATTTCGGGAGTGATTTAAGCAGTGGTCAGACTTGTACACCACCCAGGTTCAAGTTTTTGTCCGATTCAAAATATTGTAATTTTCCTGGAGGTTTGCATTTGCTTTTGCTTAATAATGTTTCTCTTTGAGGACCGTTTTCCGTGTTTCAGGGTGGGACAGACAGACAGACAGACAGACAGACGGCATTAGCCTATTATATGTATGTGTGTGTATGTATATGTATATGTATATATATATATATATATATATATATATATATATATATATATATATATATATATATATATATATATATATATATATATATATATATATGTATGTTATTTTTTTCAATAATCTATTGAAATATTTCCTTCCTCCTCTCTTAAACAAACAAACATAAAATATAGATGAAGGAAGAAAAATAGCGAATAAAGCAGTAAAGATTGTTTTTCAAAGGCAAAATTTTATTTCCATGAAGAAGCCATAACATATATATATATATATATATATATATATATATATATATATATATATATATATATATATATATATATATATATATATATATATATATATATATATATATATATATATATATATATATATATATATATATATATATATATATATATATATATATATATATATATATATATATATATATATATATATATATATATATATATATATATATATATATATATATATATATATATATATATATATATATATATTACAAATAATTTAAACTGCAGTCTTTGAACATTGTAATTATATGCATTACAAAGGCGCAACATAAATGCCCCTTGGCTGAAGTTTGTTATAAATAGTGTGCCATATTAATGTCTCTCCATGGTGAATTGAGAAATAGCCTGCCAAGTACATATTTGAGTACGATCAGAACTCACAGCGTGGGTGCAACCTTCCTGACAGTTTGGCATTGAGTATTGAACCATATTTATGAACTAGCTTTGCTAAGGCTACTTCAGAAGACATAATCTACTCCCACTAGGACTGCATATCAACCTTGCTTTCCTCATGTCTCCGTTTTCCTTCACAACGATTAATTAACGAGCTTGAAAAGCTGGGGAGTATCACACATATGCAGACGCGATTACAGATCAAAGCTAAACCATCGAAAATTTGCTTAAATAATGTACGAAATTGGTTTATAATATTCGGATGAGTATAAACTTTGTTTTGCAAAGTCATTAGTACCTTTTAAAAAATATTATTTATTTAAGACTCATAGTTGAGCTTCGACATACCGGGCGTAGTGGCGTGCGCCTGTAATCCGGCTACTCGGAGGCTTGGGTTGGAGGATCGCTTGAGGACGGGAGTTCTGCACTGAGCCACGCTATGAGAGGGTGTAGGGCAGCCTGGAATCAAGGCGAAACCCAATCCTTATCCCTGTGTCATAAGAGGCGACCAGGGTTGCATCAAGAAGGGCATCCTGCGTAAAACCTATGCCAAATCAGTATGCGGATCATTACGGATGATCCGCTGTGGTGAACCCAACGGGAGCAGCCGAAAGATGAACAACAACAACAACAAGTTGAGCTTCGACGTAAACCGCATGCAGGTTAAAGGCATTAATAGACAAAGCGTACTTTGAGTGAATAAAAAAAAAAGACATCATCATAGACAATTGGCTCGCATGATGGCCTCGAGTTATGCACATTCGGCTCTGAACTGTCTGGCCTGGTTTTAAATATTGGACCAGCTGTAAACTGTCATCCTGGTGTTTCACAAACAGGGTGTGTGTGCCGTCACTCGGAGGGACATTAAACTGGGTGTCCTGTCCGCCAGCATTAGTTGTTGGTCCTTAAAGATCCCATGGTGTCCTTCGTGATGGTAGGCGAGCTATTGCTGGCATTCTGGCTAAGTTCCAAATTTCTGACTACCACTGGAGGAAAAAGGCAACCACTCGGTATCGTCATTGTTTTGGACGGTTATGCACCACTGAACTTGCATTCAGAAAAAAAAAACAACAGGAAGAAGTAAAGATTGTTGATATTAATCAAATTCACATGATGTGATTTAGATCTGGGTTCACCCACCAAATGAGTGTTGGGGTCAGATGGGAATGCTAAACAAGCCAGCCAGCAATCATATATTTTTATTTGCTTTCAACAATCATACCAATGAATGATTTGCTGGACGATCTCACCAAACAGTGCTTTTGACAGTTGCCTTTCCTTTATACTACTCTCAGCATGTATTTGACAGATTTCATTGGGATCCCACTTTTACTTATTATTGAAGTTTGAAATGATGATAGTTTGAAGTTCTAAACATAAATATTATGTGTTTGCCTGTGAGTAATATCTCTACCTTGGATCATATGAAGTACTGATCCTGGATTCAAATTGTTACCTGAATTATTTTGCACAACAAAAGTACCAATTCTCCGTTCGTATCCGTGCCGTGATTGATTTTACACAATGAAAGTACCGATCATCGATTCATATTGGTACCTTAGTTCATTTAACACCATGAAAGTAACGATCCTCAGTTCAAATTGGATTACAAAATTTCCTTACCTGGGGAGGAGGAACACACCCCTTCACGGACCCTCACCTCCCTCACAGACAGTCACCCTGCTCCGAGATCCCCCCCCCCCACTCCCCCCAACCTCCTTGGTTGATTTTATCCGTTGCACCGCAGATCTTTTCCATCCACCTCATTTTATTCTCTCAATGTCTGAGTGACCATTATTCAGTTCTGTGGCAACTTCTGCAACCCGGCAAGAATGTGTAACACTCTCTGCACACGTTTAGTCCAACCTATTACAGACTCAGATCAACGAGTCTTCGGTCAGGGCATAACTAATCACAAATGGAGTGAGGTTGAAGCTGTTAAAATTGCAACAAAAATAACTTCCATATTCTATGAGGTATGGCACAAGGCCGTTGATAGAATTTTCCCAACTGAAGTCATATCTATCCACATAGAAGGTAAACCATTGTTTAAACCAGAATTGAAATCACTCATTTCAAAAAGGCAGAAAGCTTTTTCCAGCGGTAAATTATTTTTACAGCAGTTGTTATGCAGCAAAGTAGCGAAACCAGTAAAGCATGCTAAGCAACTTTTCTATGACTCCAGTGTTGGGAAATTAAAAAACAGTCAACCCTCATCAGTGACATCATCAAATATGAAAAAAATACTTACCAGGCATAACAACCAAAAAAGTTGCACTTTGCTAGGCTTGGCACTGAAGGATGCGGTCACCTCTGTGGCCAAGGACATTCCGCAACTCAATCTCGGTCACCTCCCTACCTCCCTACCAACTTTCTTAACTTCTACTGCTCCACTTTCTTCATCGTCTCCACAGGATGTTTTCAAGAGACTCGAGAAACTGAATGTTAATAAGAGGTTCAGACCAGACTGTATTTCACCTCATATTATTAACTAATTTGCATATGAATTGTGTTTCCCTATCAATGAAATATTTGGTGTATTACAAGACATTTAGAAATCTGATTATGTTATTCCGGTTCTTAAGTATCAACAAACTAATTTTGATGATTTGCGTCCAATTTCACTCACATGCTTATTTTCCAAAGTTTTTGAGGATTTTGATGCACATTTAGTAACCCTGAAGTTTCACACGATATAAGTGCATTGACGACATGACTTTATGTCAAACTTATAGCGACACTGAACAAACGAGTTATATGCATCAGCCATTTGACTGCTTTCAAGAATGGTCATCCAAAAACATCTTGAAGCTTATTCCAAGAAAATAGCATCATGATTTCATATTTTTGAAGACTCCTGGAAGATGTGCTTAGTATTCAAATTGGAGACTCGGTTTTGAACCAAACAGATTGTGTGAAACTGTTCGGCATCCATGTGCAAGAAGACTTAAAATGGGGGCACTCAAGTCAAAGCCATGTGTAAAGCATTTAACAGAAAACTCTACTTTTTTGTGGCAACTGAAACGTTGTAGTATCCTTGTGTCTGATTTAATTGCAGTGAATATGCAGTTTATTCGACTCACTTTGGAATATGCTTCACCCGCATGGTTTTGTTACTTAGCGAAAGTCCAGAGGGATTGCTTGGAGAAATTGCAATGGAAAGTGTTTCGTACAATTACCTCCGCCACCGAAGGTGAAGGAGATTATGTTTTCACCCCTTTCTGTCTGTTTGTTTGTTACTTGCAAAACCAAAGATTTTTCAAGTACTGTACATTGGTTCGTCGATTTTGTTATTCTTTCTGTCTGTCTGTCTGTCTGTCTGTCTGTCTGTCTGTCTGTTTGTCGCCTACAGGTCACAATTTTAAGCCAATCTTCACGAAGCTTCAGCAAATGGTAGAGTTTGTCAAAACGAAGAAGTCTGTTGTTTTTGAGGTCAAAAGGTCAAAAGATCAACATAGGCCAAAGGTCAACAACTAAGGTGTTATTTCTAAAATCCTCAATTTTCAACTGATTGACTTGAAATTTGAAGAGAATTTGCATATCAGGTCACTGGATTCAAAGAGGGAATTATTTTTGAGGTTAACATCAATCAAAAGGTCAACCTAGGCCCAAGATCAACAACTAAGGTGTTCTTTCTTAAATCCTCAATTTTCAACCTATTGACTTGAAATTTGAAGAGGATTTGCATATCAGGTCACTGAATTCAAAGAGCCAATTATTTTTGAGATCAACTTGGAGAAAAAGGTCAACATAGGCCAAAGGTCAACAATTAAGGTGTTATTTCTAAAATCCTCAATTTTCAACTGATTGACTTGAAATTTGATGAGAATTTGCATATCAGGTCACTGAATTCAATGAGTGGATTATTTTTGAGGTCAACATCAATCAAAAGGTCAACCTAGGCCCAAGATCAACAACTAAGGTGTTATTTCTTAAATCCTCAATTTTTAACCTATTGACTTGAAATTTGAACATAATTTGCATATCAGGTCACTGAATTCAATGAGTGGATTATTTTTGAGGTCAACATCAATCAAAAGGTCAACCTAGGCCCACGATCAACAACTAAGGTGTTCTTTCTTAAATCCTCAATTTTTAACCGATTGACTTGAAATTTGAAGAGGATTTGCATATCATGGTTACTGAATTCAAATAGCCAATTCTTTTTGAGATCAACATGGAGCGAAAGGTCAACATAGCCCCTAAGGGCAACAACGAAGGTGGTTTTTCTACAACCCACAATTTTCATCCGATTGACTTGAAATTTGAAGACGATATATATTTCAGGTCACTTAATTCAACCACCTATGACTTTGGAGGTCAACATCGACCAAAAGGTCAGCATAGGCCAAATTTTTAAAATTGTCAGTTTTCATCCGATTCACTTGAAATTTGAAGAAGAGTTGCATGTTTGGTCATTCAATTCAACCACCAATTATTTTGAGGTCAAATTTGTTTTTATGGATTTTGCAAGTATTGTGCTCTGCATAGCGTCATCTTCTTGTTTGTTTGTGTCTGTTTGTTTGTTTGTCTGTTTGCAGTATATCTCAAAAAGTTGTGGATGGATCCTAATGAAATTTGGTGGGAATGTTGGGTGCCTTACAAGGAAGAACTGATTAGATTTAGGTGAATATCCAGATCCGGATCCGACTACTATAATTTTTTAAGTGATTCTTCACCATTGAGTGATCGGGCCAAGAATGACATATAGCACAATGTCTCAAAAAGTGGTGGACGGATTTGGATGAAACTTGGTGGACAGCTTGGGTATGTGACAAGGAAGAATTGATTCAATTTTTGTGGAGATACAAATCCGGATCTGGATCCAATAATTTATTTAGTCATTCTTCACCATTGAGAGATAGGGTTAAACAAATATATGGTACGATATCTCTAAAAGTGTTCGATGGATTTGGATGAAATTTGGTGGACAGTTTGGGTGTGTGACACAGAAGAAATGTTTCGATTTTGGTGATGATCCGAATCTGGAACTGGATCTGAGAATTATATAAGTTTTTTAAGTGATTCTTCACCATTGAGAGGGAGGGCCAATAACAACATATAGCATGATATTTCAAAAATGTATTTGGCCCGATATGTTCTCATGGATCAGGCATTGCGTGGCGGAGGTATGCGCTCTACCGAGTGACCTTCTAGTTTGTCATTTGCGTATCATTTGTTTATTTTCCATTATTTATATTTTCATTTACGGATGCTTTCTGATGGTTCTGTGATTGTCTTTTTTTTCTCCTGGTGAATTGGCTTCAATGTCAATTGGTACACAAAATGAATGTGCTTCCCAGTTGTCTTGGGTCATTCACCTGCATTTTTTTTTTTGCATTTGTTTTTTATTTATTTGTTTATTTTTATTTATTTATATTTTCATTTATGGATGCTTTCTGATGGTTCTGTGATTTTTCTCGGTGTTTTGGCTTTAATATCCATTGGCACGCAAAATTTCAGTGTTCTTTTTCACCCAGGAGGTACCAAAATTTAATATCAGCCAGTCAGTGAGTCAGTATATATTAAAAAGCTTTATCACATCTCCCACCAGCTGCATAAAATGTAAAATGGTAGCACCTACCAACATCCCCATAAACAATGGGCAGACTACTCACTCCCCCCCCCTCCGCTAGCCACAATTCGCACATGACTACTTATGTGCAGCGTGTCCTGGGTCTAAATCACACTTCTTATCCTGCTGCCTTGACAAATGTTTTGCCTATCGCTCCGCTCATTCTGCTGATTTATCAAATATGGCTCCCATGCACAAGAACAGTGCTGGAGAAGCGTCGGCTAGAATAATATGATGAGCCTGTGTCACAAAGTGGAGCTGCTGGACTGGCTGTCGAGAGGAGAGAGTATATATGGAGGAATAAAGGAATCCACCATTCTCGACCTCTGTAAGAATGAGAAGTTAATCTGAGAAAGTGATGTGGCTAGCACTGTACCGAGCACCAAAATGATCAAACACGTCCGGGATGTCCACACAGAAAGAATGGAGAATGCTCTCAATGTATGGATTGAGGACAACACGCAGAAGAACATGCTTTTAAGTGGACCTCTTAGTCGCACAAATGCGATGCGTATCTAAATCAATCTCGCTGGTGTTGATGGCGTTAGCACGAGTGACACAGATATGAGTGACCGCAATCCATTCCAAGTGAGCAGGGCATGGTTTGACTGCTTCAGGAAGCATTCCGATCTCCACAACATCGAATTGGCAGTCGAGTGTGCCTCCACGGTTCATGAGGCGGCCGAGACTTTTCCTGCTCAACTTATGTGGCTCATCAAGGATAAAATATACCTCCAAGAGACAGTTTTCAATGCTGAAACGACTGGGCTGTTTTGGAAAAAGATACCAACATGAACTTTTATCTCGAAGCACGAGGGGACAGCATCGTGATTCAAGGCCACAAAGGACCAGGTATCTCCTCTCCTCTGCACAAATGCAAAAGGCAACTGTATGACAAAGCACATGATGCTGTGCTGTTCCCTGAGCTCACATGCTCTCAAGGACAAGAAAAGCACATGCTTTTTTTTGCTGCCTGTGTTTTGGAGGGCCAACATGAAGGCGTGGGTGACGGCAGCAATTTTCATGGACTGGTTCCATAACTGTTTCATCCCTCAAGTGGAGAATTACCTGTTGGAAAAAGAAAACCTTGCATTCAAGGTTCTCCTGCTTGTCGACAATGCTCCTGACCACACTGGAGAGGTGAAGGTGGCTCACCCTAACATTGAAGTGATCTTCCTGCCACCCAACACCACCTCCTGGATCCAGCCGCTTGAACAATGGGTTAATCTCGACATTCAAAACCTATTATACCCGCCCAAATCTTTCACCATATTTTGGATGCAATTGACCAGTATAGTGCACTAACCACAACTTAGTCCACAAACATAGCCTACTTCATCGGCCAATCAGTCACTGGACGAGGTCAGAGGCTCCACCATCAATGCCTGCTGGCACAATCTGTGCCCACAGGCAGTGAAGGACTTCAGAGGCTCTCCCGACAACACAGAGGAGAGGCAGGAAATTGTTGGGTTGGCAAGGCAGGTGGAGGGGAAGGCTTTGACAATGTGGAGCTTGAGGAGATGGATGATCTTATTGCCTCACATGCCAAAGAGCTCACCGAGGAAGAGTTCATGTCACCAATCCTCACCAATCCAGTCATGGTGCATTACCTCAAGTTCAAGAGGTGGTTTGATGATGTGATGCTCCCAAACAAGGAGCTACAACGAAACCTGCAGCAATCTGCCAGGCAGCTCACGATCACCCATTTTTTTCTTCCCTGGTCCCTCCACCTCAGGAGCATCAGCACCCTATCCTGCCTCTCCTGCCTTTCCTGCCTCTGCTACATCCCCTTCAGTAAGCAACTCATCAGGACCCTCACCTGCTTCAGCACCCTCACCTACATTCCTTTCATTGCTCGACTCATCAGCACCCTCACCTGGGCCATCTTCAGAGGACTCCGCTGAGTTTAGTGGATTTTAATTCATCATCATCATCATCATCATCATCATCATCATCTGAAAAGTTGGGTGTGTGCAAATAGAAGTTTGAAATGGTACCTGCTGTTGTTTTTTTAGTTTTTTTTACTTTTATGGGATGGTTGAAAAATCACTTTGAATAAACTGTCATTGCATTCCTTCAATGAACATTGGAAATGGTTCCTGGTGTTCTCTTCTTTTTTTTTCATTTGTAAGCATTTTTTATGAAACTGTCATAATGTGCATCTGGTTATGAACAGCTGGGAACCTACCCACCCTTTTCCCATTGAAACAATGCCCCGACATTCGCAAATTTGACTTTCGCGGCATTTTCCAGGAACCTATCCCCCGTGAACAGCAGGGTCTGATGGTGTGTGTGTGTGTGTATGTGTGTGTGTGTGTGTGTGTGTGTGTGTGTGTGTGTGTGTGTGTGTGTGTGTGTGTGTGTGTGTGTGTGTGTGTGTGTGTGTGTGTGTGTGTGTGTGGAGTGTGTGTGTATATGTGTATATATTGTGATTGTTTGCTAGTTCTGTGGAGATTGGGTGGAGTAAGTTGGTTTTTTGGATGTGCTGGAGTTCTTTACCTGGTTTGGTTTGAGCATTATTTCATTTCCATAACATAGTTTTACTTCAAAGAAAACAAATGTGCAAAGAAAGTGACTGGATATGAATCCGTTGGTTTTCCTACTGTCTGCTGGAGTACCTGTTGCCAAATCTAAATAAACTGTTGTTTCAGAGGAATATAACACCATCTTCAAGTTTATTTTTTGAAAAATTGCTTGAATTGATTTTCCTCTCTCGACCAGTTTGTTCTTTTTTAAAATATAATTCAATGTATACTTTATTATTACCTCCTGCAAATGCTTTATCTACTGCTCTATTTAATGTGGTTATGAGCTTGTCATCTGGAATGTTTGTGTACAATGTGGAAAAATCACGAGTTGTTAGATTTTTGGTTGATAGTTGATTGCTGATAGAAAAATCATGGATTATTGATTCAACTTTTATTTTCAAATCAACAATTCTGCTTTCAACATGTTTCGCTACCTCCTCTTACCATAAAGCCATTTGTGTGTTTGGTACTTTGTGTTTTTCAATTTATTCTCTCATCCATTCCATCAGTCCTATCATTTTTACGTTCCATTGCCTTATTCCAGTTAATGCTTTTGTTTTTTTCAATAATTCAGTCCTTTTTTAAGTAATGCTCATAATTTTCAAACTTTCACTATTTTGACATAAACTGTAATAATGTGTTTATGATGTGGATCTTTCAATATGGAATCTTCACAATTGCAATATTTGTTACTCAACCATTCATCTCCATCTATACATTTGACTGCTTCCATATAGTTGAAGATCCTTCCCCTTATTGCATTTTGCAAAGTCATTCACAAAGTGTACACAACATACACCTTGAGAATTTTCCTTCGCCAAAATTCTCTTCTTCACCCCCAGACCTCAGATTTCATGGAAATGCTTGGTTGAAGAATTGACCTGCACATTATTGTATTTGTATGTCAACATTTTATTTTATTTGAGTTACATTTTAATCAACAAGCTATCTTGATAGCATTCTGTGGGAAAACAATGCTTGAAACTTATCATGGATCGAGAGGCTTGTGTTAGAATTGTGAAGTTTGCCCGTTTCACACACAAACGGCACCCACTGGCTTTTCACATTTTGTCCCTTCAGAACAAATAAATGGGATTCCCCTATTCAGTATTTCTTTTGTCAGAATTAAACAACCCAACATTTCAGAATTATTTTTTTTTACAAATCAAAATGAGAATCATAATGATAAATCACAAAGTGTAAAAGAGCAGTAATAAACATATCAAGCAACATTGCTGAGAGGGGTGTTCAAATATCAATACGAGTACACAAGCAGCGAATTGTAATTTAACAGTGGAACAACTTCCTTAGTCCTCATTCTGATCACACTCTTATTCATTTTGTTATGCCCGTATGGCAATTTGTAATGGGCACTTTCATGCTATCAATATAAAGGCAGCACTGCTTAACCCCCCCCTCCCCTCCTCCCTTACACATGCTGAAATAAAATGGCAAAGGAAAGTAAACAGTATGTTGAAGAGATTGTTTAGCAAAGGTGTGTTACAATCTGACAAACATTAAAACAGTAAGTGTATATGTCTTAATTTTGTTTCACACAATTGTGTTGCGACTCAGACAAGAGATCTCCGAACTCACATTTATACTTAAAACCAAATCTCCGACTGAGCTTCCCAAAACAACTGCATGATGATAAAATGTTATACAGCTTGTTCTTTGTCTATTTTTCTCATCCTCCTTGCTTATAACAAAAATCTCCCGTAATGTATCATCCTATCTGATAGAAAATCTGATGATATTTCCATCAGATCTCATGAGAAATCTGTTTAAATGGAAATTTCAGAGATAATTGATAAACTTAAAAGATGTTTATGAAGAAAAGGTTTTTCATGATTTTTATGTTCTTCTGAGGTCACGTTCCAAACGAGTCTTAGCTCAGATTCTCCGGAATTTAGCAGGTCCAGGTGATGTTTCGTAGTTTTTGATCAAAGCTTTTTGTGGCAGGGTTCTGATAAAGAAGTCTACTCTCAAAGTGATAGGATCCACGAGTTCTTAGTTTGTGATTTTTCCAGCAGGCAGGTAGATAGGCTTTGCTTTCACTCTATTTTAGGGATACTGGTGTAGAGAGTTCATTACCAGATAAAGTTAGGGAATAAACCCCATTGAAGGTTTATTTCACATTCACTAAGACCATAGGACAATCTTTATTCAATTATGGTGAATTTCTTAAAACTTAGAATAGTTATAGTAAAGGACATTTTTGAAACGGTGCATATTCTTCTTCCCCTTTTTTATTTGGTCCGTGTGGACACATAGTTTCTGGGGATTTGAATATAATTAGTAACAGTGAAATTAGGGATCTGATGAAAATGGGAGTGAAATATAGGGAACCAGTAACTCAACCCTGGAGCTGCATTCGGTCTTCAATTGTGGATTCTGTCTTTAATTATGTTAACAAAATGTGCACAATGTTCGAGTTATCTGTAAACAGTTTTAATGCATGGTTTAACAGAGTTGTGGAAGTCCTGGATAATAGGATTAATTTTTTAGTCATTTAGGCTTGCTTTCACTGGGTGGTCTACACCAGGGTTGAACAAGCAGAGTGTTCGTTAAGACATTCGGGATCTCTATAATAGCTAAATAACAGCTCCAGCAGATAAGGCTGCCAATAATTTTGTTGTGGTTTGTAAAAAGTTTTATGTGGAGGTTTTATTAAGAGAGTTAGGTATTGATATGGTTACTTTCACTAGTATAGGAAATAGCACAGGATCCATGAGTTTGTTCCTTGTCACAAGTCGCTCCAAGCTATTATCTCTGAGCATCAGGAAGTTTTAGTTAATAATTTCAGTATTAAATGTAAAGAGGTAAATCTTTGTATTCCTCAGCTTTTCTGGATCCCCAATCTTCATAAGAACCCATTCAAGTATAGGTTTATAGCAGGTGCCAGGCAATGTTCCACCAAACAGTTATCAGTTATAGTTAACTCGGGCTTACAAGTTGTTAGGGAACAGTTCAGTAAATATTGTTCAGCTATTGAGAAGAATTCTGGTATTAACACTTTCTGAAGCATTAATTCTACTTTTGAGCTCTTAGATAGGATTTGATGCCTCAATATCGTCAATTGAAGTTTTTGATTTTTCAACTTTCCTGTATATACAAACTTCGATGTAGTACTCGTGAGGGAGTCACTCTTCAAAGTGATTGACAAGGTTTTTAACTATTTTAATAAGTTTTTATCTGTCAGATTTCATAGAGCATTATTTTCTATAAAGAAATACTCAAGTTTTCATTGTTTTCATAAGCAGAAGTTTAAGGATGCTGTTGATTTAATTTTCTACTTTTGTATCTTTTTGTGGGATCATGTTTCAACAGGTTAAGGGTATTCCCATGGGTGGGAATTGCAGCCCCCTACTAGCAGATATTTTTCTTATTTTCTGTGAATTTTCATTGATGCAGAAACTGATGAAGGAGAAAAAATTAAGAGTGGCAAAATATTATCTCATACATGTCGTTATATAGACGATATTTGTGTGGTTAACTATAATGTTTTTGATAGAAAGCTTCACAAGATTTATCCAAATCGCCTGTTTGCAAACAGGAGTGGTAATGATTGTACAATCGCTACATATCTGGATGTGTTGGTTAGAGTTGGACAGAATGGCTTTAGTACAAGTGTATTTCATAAAGTTGATAATTTCAGTTTCCCTCTGGTCGAGTACGCCTTTCCAGGTCACAGTGTACTAATTAAAATGGGTTGCAATGTATTTTCATCTCAGCTACTTAGATTTGCAAGAATTTGTTCAGTAAAGGATGATTTTGTGGAATATGCTGTGAAGGTTTTATTCCCATCATGTGAAAGAGGGGATATTTAGCTGATTGTTTAATCAGGTCTTGTGAGAATGTCTTCAGACTCCATCATCACCTTTTATTTAAGTTTAGTTGGTTTTCATGTAAACAAGTTCCTATTGCATTGCATTTGATGTAATAATATTGAATTAATTATTTTGGTGAGGTAATTTCTTTAATTATATTATTAATTAAATGTACATATCTAGTATTAAATAACGGAGGGATTTAGATAAAAATAAAATAAATATTATTTATAAAATACATTATAAATAGGCATTAAAATAATTTGTTGGTGGTTGCTAAATACGCAGTGCACCATGTTAAAATAGGTTATGAATGCAGTTTGAATGTTTGGATAACAGTTTGAGTCTATGGTTGGATGGACGTGCTGTGTAATGGACATGTCTACAAGGTAAAGTTTTTGTCGCTTAATATATTGTTGCGGCCACGGGGACCAAGACACCAGCTTGTCACTCAGGGGATTAATCCCCGGGTGTCTTCGTTAGAGCCGGACCTGGGGCCACCGCTCACAATTAACGTTGTGATATGGTGGGTTGTTTTGGAACCATGAACGCCACCCAGTCAACCACGAGTTCTTTTGTCCACCGTCTAATTATGTCATTTAACTAGAGGTCACGTGGTTACCTGAGCGGGGAGCGTGTCCTCGGCAAAGCACCAATGTTATCTCGATTAGATTTTAATGAGGGCGGCCGAGCGTTTTAACCGCTGGTGCGTGCCGACGATTTTTTGGTCAAATCTGTGGTAATTACCTTCCAGTCGATGTCGGTTCGGACAATGCTAGACAAATGGAAGGAAAGGGCGAACACAGACAGGTTGGAAATCGACAAATAATTTCTTAATAATAAAATAAAGAAATAAAAAGAACTTTTTATTTGCTGAGGTATATAAAGAATGAATTTCAATGCAAAATCAAACAAAATGCCAGGAAAGAGACAAAGAGCTGATGCTTATCGGGGGTTGACTTCGGCCTAAGTCACATTTGCCACGGCGGCCGTGGGGTCTCCAAAATCTACGGCCACTAGCAATTATACGGTGGCCGCAGTATTTCCACGGTCACACAATGTAGCAGTCACATATGTTTTTATTTTCGGGGAGCCGCATGGCGTATTTAGAAATCGTGGAGACAGAAAACGTGGGGTTGCTGTACGGTCTTTGATTTGATGTCTCACGGTGACCTTAAGGGGGCCCTGCGGCAGCCATAGAATTTTCAAGGCAGATGCAAGGTAGCCTCAAGGTGCCCGCAAGGCGACCGCAGGGGTGCCCGAAGGCGAACGTGCGGCCAGACGGACAGTAACGAATGGGTGAATTTTTTTTTTACCAGTTTTTTTTTTTTTTCGGCTTCTCGAATTGCTACAGTGAACATAGAAATGAAAAAAGTTATAACTCCGTGTTATAATTCCACGGCGACCCCTACGGCCTGTAAAAGATAGCCAAACGGCGTAGGGCCACTCTGAGGTCACCGCAGAAACTCTGCGGCCGCCGCATGTTTCTGTCAATTCAGAGGGCGTACGGCCACTGTATCCTCACTGTAGAGCAAATGTGACTTAGGCCTTACTTACAGCTAAACACAAACATGGGTACCCAATGGATCATTCAGGGGGAGGGGGAAAGAATGGTCTCACTCACCAGAGAGTCGTCCGTGAAGTGAAAATGTCCTGAAATGCTTGCGTGTGTGTCACGTCCGTCGCCAGCACCCAGCTTTGCTGTGCACCCTCTCGCGGGGCAGCCTTGAACACCAGTTGAATTCTGGACGGCACCGAGATCGTCTGTCATGGGTTTAGACCCTGGTGTTGTTGGTGACCGACCGGTGCCACACTTGTTGGCGGCGTTGCTCACACCCACACGCGCACCACACGCTCGCTTGCCGAAGCACTGGGAAGGACGAATTGTCTCATTGGCGCTGGTCAGACACCCATACGCGCACCACATGCTCGCTTGCCCAAACACAGGGAAGGACGAATTGTCTCGTTGGCGCTGGTCAGACACCCATACGCGCACCACATGCTCGCTTGCCCAAACACTGGGAAGGACGAATTGTCTCGTTGGCGCTGGTCAGACACCCACACGCGCACCACATGCTCGCTTGCCCAAACACTGGGAAGGACGAATTGTCTCGTTGGCGTTGGTCAGACACCCACACGCGCACCACATGCTCGCTTGCCCAAACACTGGGAAGGACGAATTGTCTCGTCGGCGCTGGTCAGACACCCGCTTCTTGCTCGCTTCTCTCGCCCCTTTGCTTTTTCCTCTCTCCTTTCGCTTTTTCTTTTTCCTCTTTCGTTTTCTCTCCTCACGCTTTTCTCTCCTCACGCTTTTCTCTCCTCACGCTTTTCTCCCCACAATGTACCTCTCGCTCGTTTTTTATATCTACGGGCCATCTCCGCCGGTCAGTCCGCCCCAAGCTCACCCCGCCCCACTGGCGTACGGTTACCATTACAACCCGTGCGCTCTCAAAAAAGGCGGGCGTCTGAGCTCGCGAAAGATTGTTGCTGAGGAAGAACGGGGGCAGGCTTCAGAGCTCGTGAAAGAAATGTGTGTAAACATGTCTGAAGTAAAGAAAAAGGTTTCCCATAAGAGAGGGGATCTATCCTTTACCCTTCTCAACACATCACATTTAAGATCCCATTAGACATGGGGATGGGGCTAATCTGAACATGCATTTAAGGAAATAACTGTCTGAGGACCTGGATGTGTGGATGCATTCTTCAGACCAGATTCTAAAATCCGTAACAATATTATCATATAAAGTGGTGTATGATTAAAGTTAGTCATATGTCGTCATACTTTAAATAAAAGTAACAAGAAAAAGAGCAATCAGAAATTGCAGACCCTTGCCAGGACTTCTTTTGATTGGAGTATTTTTTATAGGTTTTAGGGTAAATCGAATATTGCTGCCAAACCATGTGACCTATGACATTACATGTGTGAACCTCTTGTTCTTCATGGGCAGGTGGTCATACATGGAAAGTTTCATCTGGATCTGTTCAGCTATTTCAGAGAAGAAGATGGTTTAAAAAAAAAAAAAACAATATGGCTGCCAAATCTCATGACAGATGATATGATAAAAAAAATTTGTGTGGGCCATTTTATCCCTAGATGACCCTCAAAAATTTTCACATTGATCAGATGTGACTTTCTCCATATGCAATTATGACATCACGAAGGCACCTATGACGTCATTAAAAAAATCGCACTCATTCCCCATGAGGAGTACTTGCTGTGTGCAAAGTTTCAATTTTTTCCTTTTTGCAGTTTCAGAGATACAGAGGTCCAATTTTTTTTCCCATTTTTCCAATATGGCTGCCACACCACGTTGCCTATGACATCATAATTATCATTAAAACATTCCACATGAGTCGTCGTACTAATGGTTAAAATTTTGTCTAAATCTGACAAGTTAGGAAATCAGTTATTTGCTTATAAGTTAAGGCATTGGTCCCCAACCTGCGGCCCGCAGAGCCCTATACTGCGGCCCGCGAGGACTTTCCAATCAAAACACATTTCCATGTTGCAATTTTAAAGGGGTTTACACAATGCCGCTGCCGGCCACTGCCGCTTACCGCCGGGAGGAATCAAATCAATTTACATCAATAAAACTCAATAAAATGCATCAATTTTTTTCTGGCTCCCAACATCCTTGGGAGTAGTGAATGCGGCCTGTGGGATCAAAAGGTTGGGGCCCACTGAGTTAAGGTTATAATCTCAAATAAAATAGCTTTTGTATGTACTTAACTTACCAGTACTGTGTGTGTGTGTGTGTGTGTGTGTGTGTGTGTGTGTGTGTGTGTGTGTGTGTGTGTGTGTGTGTGTGTGTGTGTGTGTGTGTGTGTGTGTGTGTGTGTGTGCGCGCGCACACGTGCGCACATGCATTGTTATGCCTGGCTTCCTTCTTGGGACTATGGTGCAGTAATTGGTCTTTATTTTGATTATACCACAGTTAACCACTTTTTCATCTCTTCTGTGGTACCTTGTGCTTTCGAGAAAGACAAAACTTACTGCTCTCCCAGCATTGAACAAACTATCGTTATCCCCTCTCTTCCCATGTAATATTTCATTAAATTTGTCAATCATGAATTGTTTTCATTAAGTTATGTGCAGATAATTCCTGATAAAATAATACTATTCCAAATGCTACCCAATTTAATTACTAATTATGATCTTGGGTGCTTTTCTCAAAATGAAAGTCCAGTTATCTGATTAATAATTGATTGCTCCTTCCATTTATACTTTGTGAAATATTGGTTATTTTGCTACCTTTATAGTGGAACTTCAATGATAAATAAATTATTGCATAAATGATAAATTAGATCACACCCACTATATATTTGTAGTATTTAAAAAACAAACAGAAAAACAAACAAACATTCCAGATGTCTTGCACAGGCATCATATTGTCAGTATTAAGAGTATCCTTAAATTGTCTGAAGTAAGGAACATGCTTGAAATGATTTTCTCAGTCTTGCTGATACAACGACAACCTTTTATTTTATTTCTTCCATAGTTGCTGGCTTTCTTTAGAAGGCGGACTGCTTTATGCCTTTGTAGGACCTGCTGCTGGTGTTGTGCTGGTACGTGTTATTTTTTTTAAAATACCTTTAACTTGTGATGTAAAAAGTAAGCAAACTCTTTTTTGGTATTTATTTGTTTGTTTGTTTTCATCACATACATTTATACCAGTCATCATGAATTCTCGTTTGACTGTGTTGATGCCACTTATTGTATGCAAGTGCAGTCAATGATATTCGGAGCAATAATTTGTGCTGTGACTATTCATTCCACAGGAGTAACTGGTGAAGGTTCAGTTATGGCAATTCATGCAGTTATAATATGTGCTCCTAACAAATGAATATATTAGGCAACAAAAGTTTTGGGCTTGTTTTTTGTTGGTTTTTTTCTATTACATTTAAACATGTTCATGTTCTGGTTGATGATGACTAGCGCATGGATATATACACTCCATAAATAAACATGACATCAATGGAACCCAAAGTTTAATTGTTTTGTGAAAACAACATGGCTGTCTGAAATTAGTGTGCATATTGCATATGAAGCCAGGCTACAGATTATTACAGACAACCTTACACAGGCAGAAATTGCTTTCATTATGTATGTGACCACAATTGACTCCAATATAATATTGCACACATTTTTTATTTGATTAACTCAGAAAATGTCGATCTTGCGGATTTTGTGCTATGCTTCGACCATGGCCACGTCTGATTGATCGGGAGACTGATTGGTAGGCTTCGCGACCACAAATGCGACTTTCTAGGATGTCCCAAGAATTATCAATCTGATTACAGTCTGCAGATAATACAGGTTCAGTTTTTGCAATGAGATCAAGGTATGGATGGGAATTGCCATCCAAATGGATGAGTTTGGACATCACTATTGGTCCAGTTAGATGAATACCGGCACAATGATCTCATATCTACATCTGACACCAGTTATAAACCCCTCCCACTCCCAAATATTTTGGAAACAGTGTCAAGACTCGTGGGGGAGGTGGAACAAAGAATAGATCGGGATGTAACAAAACAAAAGGAATAGGAATCTGACACCAGTTATAAACCCCTCCCACTCCCAAATATTTTGGAAACAGTGTCAAGACTCGTGGGGGAGGTGGAACAAAGAATAGATCGGGATGTAACAAAACAAAAGGAATAGGAGAGGGGGAGAGAGAGAGAGAGAGAGAGAGAGAGAGAGAGAGAGAGAGAGAGAGAGAGAGAGAGAGAGAGAGAGAGAGAGAGAGAGAGAGAGAGAGAGAGAGAGAGAGAGAGAGAGAGAGAGAGAGAGAGAGAGAGAGAGAGAGAGAGAGACACAGACACAGACACAGACACAGACACAGACACAGACACAGACACAGACACAGACACAGACACAGACACAGACACAGCAGTGTTGAAGGATAAAATAGAGGGAGTACAATGCACATGGGGTGGACTTGGAAAGAGGTGGGCTTGGGAAGGATTCATGGGAGAAAATATCATGGTTATGGATGGGAGATGGTGGTGAACAGCTGCCTTGAAGCTTTGAAGGGAAGAATGAGATTGAAGAGAATATGGAAGTTTATTCCACAGGTGTGAAAAACGAGGAATGAATGAAGGGAAGTGAGCAGTGGTTCTGCAGATCAAATGATAGCAAGATCAGTTCTTTGACTGACATGAACATCACAAAATACTGTCATGCTGCCCCCACAAAACCAGTCATTCTTCCTAATGGTACAATTAGCAAGTCATGCTCCAAATTTCTTCACACTCGAGCATTTACAATCTTAAAGTCTCTGCAGAATCTAGATCCGTGGATGAAAATGGAAACAATTAACCATTTGCTTTCCAGGTGCGTTGTATCGACCATCACATGTGCTGCTGTTTGGTGCTGTTAGCCATTAACCACAAGCATGAAGCCTGTTCTGAAGAGTTTGTGCTGAATTTTGATGGGCTTTTGCTCATTGAAGAATAT
>NC_140969.1:78168144-78175644 GCF_056783735.1 Eptatretus burgeri | reverse complement strand
TATATATATATATATATATATATATATATATATATATATATATATATATAGTTGAAAGTCTGTCTGTCTGTCTGTGTGTGTGTGTTTGTCTGTGACCTATGCACGCGAAAAGTACTAGACTGATCCTCACTAAACTTCACATGCTGACAGAACATGTACCCGGGAGTCTCCCGATGTAAAAGAATTGTACTTCCGACTTCCGGTTTCCGAATTATGACGTTATCACCTGATTTCGTAACGTTAATTTTTCAACTTCAGCCGATTGACATGGGGCCAACGCCATTTGCAATGGAATGAAAAAATAGTGCTGCAGTTAATTCCGAATTCCCGTTTCCGAATTATGACTTATGCATTCGACACACTTATCATAGGCCCTATTCACATCAACAAACGCCTCTTTTAATGCATGATTAACACAAGTCATATTTTATTGTACATACAGGTAGTTGTCGACTTACGATGGAAGAACCTCCAATTTCTAACTTACTGGCATTTTTCAAACAATGCGAAATTGATGACTTTGCCCGAACTCTACTGTACGCTCAGGTGCCAACGTATTTCACTTGGAACTCGAGTCAGAAACGTTGGAACAGGAGGAAGCAAGGTTCAGAATTTCCAGGATATCCCGGTATTTACAAATCTGACGCATTGGGTCGAGTGTACACACTACATCCCAATAATTTTGAGTGTTTCTGCATCCGCCTCCTCCTGCATGTGAAACGTGGTCCAGTGAGTTTCATAGACCCGAGAACAGTGGACGGGCAAATTTGCAGCACATTCCGTGAGGCTTGCAATCTCCTCCGACTCCTAGAAGACGATGCCCATTGGAACGCCACGCTTGAAGAGGCAACTGTTTCTCAATCCCCATCGACCATGAGGTATCTATTTGCTATTATTAATAACTGCGTGTGAGATGTCAGATCCCAAGAGCCTATGGGACATTCACAAAGAGGCCCTGTCTGAGGATGTAAAAAACAGAGTCCAAAGAGAACATCCCCAAGAGGACATCCAGTACACACCAGATATGTTCAATGAGGCTCTGATATGCATTGAAGATTTGGTATTATACATGAGCGGGAAAGATTTAACTAAGTGGGGACTTCCCTCTTCTAATAGCTCTGAAAGCGCAACCATCAGTAGAGAATGGTTCCGTGAAACAAACTACAACACAGATACTCTCGCAAAGTTTGTTTCTGACAATGAGCCGCTTCTGGTACAGGATCAGAGTAATGCATATCAACTGATTTCTGAAGCGGTTCAAGAGGGAAGTGGTTTGATATTTTTCTTGGATGCCCCGGGTGGTACTGGCAAAACATTTGTCCTCAACCTTTTGCTTGCAAAGATGAGGAGCCAGAAAAAGATCGCATTAGCCGTTGCTTCATCCGGTATAGCCGCAAAACTACTTTCAGGTGGCCGCACAGCGCATTCTGCTTTCAAATTGCCTCTCGACTGAGCTACAATGGGATATCCAGTTTGTGGCATTGGCAAACAAACTGAAGCAGCAAAAGTGCTGAAGAATTGCAACCTCATAGTTTGGGATGAAGGTACGATGTCGCCTAAGGATGCATTCAAAGCATTAGATAGAACTATGCGAGATTTAAGAGGAGTAGACCTGCCTATAGGTGGAGTTTTTTTTTATTTTTTTTGTATACCTTGGTCGAGGCTCGTATGAGAGCAAACACATAACTCACAGCAAGGAGGCATGAGACAAGAGGGGCGGGAGTGGAAGGGACAAAACAGTGGGGAACAGACACATTAGGTGAACTGTGGAAGGGAGAGGGATGGGGAAGGGACGGGGAACATGGCGAAGAGAAGATGGACATTACAGGGACTTTCAGGAAGGAAAGCAGGAGAAATGAAGGAAGTGGGCTTGGGTGGATTATCGGGGGTAGAAAAGATCGAGGATTTGGATGGGGGAAGATAAGAGGTGGTGGTGAACAGCTGTTTTGAAAGCCTGGAGGGAAGAATGGGAAAGAATAGAGTGAGGAAGTTTATTCCAAAGGCGGGAAAAAAGAGGAATGAAAGAGTGAAGATGAGCAGTGATTCGTGATTTTGGTAGTTTTACCAGAAGGGGGTTGTTGGCGGACCTTGAGCGCCCTGTGGAAATGTGGTGGGGACAAATCGCAGAGAGAGCAGGGGGGGCAAGGCTGGACAGGAATCGGTAGAAGACAGAAAGACCACCGACCAACCTGCGGTGATTGAGTGAGAGGCCCAAAGACTCAGCTTCATTGCGGGAGATGCCGATGATCTTAAATGCCCTGGTTTCGACAGCGTTAAGCCGAGAAAGGTGGGAGGCAGGAGCACCAGCCCAGAGGGGAGAGCAGTACTCCATCAGGCTACGGACAAAAGCTTTGTAAGTGGTCAGGAGCTCAAGAGGGCCGAGGAAGGACTTGGCACGACGGAGGATTCCCAGTCGGCGACTGGCTTTTGAGGCGAGGTTGGAAATGTGACTTTCCCAGGAAAGGTCATGGCAGATTGTGAGACCTAGAAGCTTGAAAGAAAAGACTTCTTCCAGAGGATTGTTGAGAAAGTGGATGGGGGGTTTTGTAAACGGTCCTTTCGAAGAGACATAGTGAGAGTGTGAGATTTGTCTGGATTGAAAGACATGTTCCACATGTTGGACCAGTTTGTGATTTTATCCAGATCTGCAGTGAGCGAAGAAGCTGCTGCTTGCCGGTCTGAGGGATGACAGATGGTACGGCAGAGGGTGGAGTCGTCGGCAAAGAGAAATAGAGGATTTTCCAGAGAGTCCGAGAGATCATTGATGAAAACCAGAAAAAGAACAGGGCCCAGAACGCTACCTTGAGGAACTCCAGCCTGCACAGGAAGAGGGGATGAAAGAACTCCATTTAGGGCCACACGTTGACTGCGACAGGAGAGGAAGTCTGCGAGCCATGAGTGGAGATGGCCTTGAATACCATGGGAAGAGAGTTTGGTGAGTAGGGCAGGGTGCCAGACTGTGTCAAAAGCACGTGATATGTCCAGGGATATGGCTCGGATTTCCTGTCTGGCATTGAGGACCTCCATCCATTGATGGGAGAGCAGAAGCAGCATATCCAGGGTAGAGTGACCTGGTCTGAAACCAAATTGATGATTGGAAATCAAGCCATTGGAGAAGAGGAAGGATTTCATATCTGAAGCGATGATGGATTCCATCACCTTGCTGATGATTGGGAGAAGGCTGATTGGTCTGTAGTTATAGGGATCTGTTTTTGCACCTTTTTTATGCAGGGCAGTGATGTTAGCAGATTTCCAAGCAGATGGCAGATGACCTTGGGCAAATGAGAGGGTGAATAGAACAGAGAGAGGGTGAGCAAGAGCAGAAGAGCAGGCTTTGAGGACACGTGGGCTGATGCCGTCTGGACCGGTTGCAGAATCTGACTCGAGGTTTGCAAGCAAGCTCTCCACCTTGTCAGGAGAAAAGGATACAGAGTCCAGGGACAGTTGGGTGCGACTGGGTAAAGTGGGTAGAGATAGTGATGGGTTTGGGACACAAGATTTAGCTGCAAACACCGAGTTTAGACATTCAGCTTTATCACGTGTGGAATCAGCAGTGCGGCCATTTGAGGTAAGGGAGGGGATGGAGGGGGAACATACACCAGAAACAGATTTGATTAAACGCCACCAGGATTTTGAGGAGGGAGAGAGGTTTGAGAGTTCAGACTTGAGATGAGAAAGATGTTGTTTTCTGGCTCTCCTGAGGGTAGATACACACTTGTTCCGAGCTTTGTGGAAAGAACTGAGATTGCCCTCAGTTGGGTTTGCTTTCCATGAGGCAAAGGCAAGTTGTTTCAGGACAACTGCCTCGCCACAAGCTTCAGTAAACCAAGGGCGGGAGGAAGGGTAAGACAACTGAACACGAGAGGGGATAAATCTGTGCATGAGGGAGAGCAAGTTTCTTTGAAAGAATTCCCAGGATGAGTTGATGTTTGAGAAAGTAGTAATAGGAGACCAGTCTGTAAGTTTGATGGCTGCTCGGAGACCCTGCCAGTCGGCTTGAGTGAAATGCCAGACTCGACGGCTGTGAGGTGGTTCTCTGATAACAGCCAGAGAGATGTCCACTTTGACAAGGACGTGGTCAGAAGAACCAATTGGAGCGAAGGAAGAGCAGCAGATATTGTCAGGGAAATTTGTCAAAACCAGATCCAGAAGAGATGGAGTACCATTGGTTGAGATCCGGGTCGGGAAGTTGACCGATTGAGTCAGTCCCAATGAGTCGCAGAAAGCTTTTGCTGAGGTGCCATGGCAGGTGAGAGAGGTACCCACACCTAGCCAACTGGCGTGATGACAATTGAAGTCACCACATAAGAGTTACGCTGGTTATTTCTGGCGATTTCAGACAAACTTTACCTGTAGTACCCCGCGGCACTCCAGCTGATGAAATGAAAGCCAATATAAAATCTTCATACCTCTGGACATTCGTACAAACTATCCATCTAACAACAAATATGAGGGTCAAATTATATGGTGATTTAGATGCTGGCAATTTCGCACAATTGCTTCTCAAACTTGGAAATGGTGAAATCCCGAACACAAATGATGTAATATCTATTCCTGATGACTGTGGTACAATGGTTTCATCGATGGAAGAATTAGAGGCTCATGTGTATCCAAATTTAGCGACTAATTACAAAAACATACAGTGGCTCTGTGAAAGAACAATCCTGGCTCCACTTAATGAAACAGTCCGTGTCATAAACCATCAGTTATTACAAGTAGTTCCAGGTGAACAACATAGTCACAAGTCTATTGACACCACACTGGATACTGAGCAAGCCATACATTATCCTACAGAATTTCTAAACTCATTGGAATTACCAGAATTACCTCCGTACAAGTTGGATGTCGTTAAAAGTTGGATGCCCTATTATGTTATTACGTAATCTAGATGCACCAAAACTTTGCAACGGAACTAAACTGATTGTGAAAAGACTACTACCACATGTAATCGAGGCCACTATCATGACAGGATGTGCGAAAGGAGATGTATTCATTCCATGAATTCCACTCATTCCATCAAATTCAACGATTGAATTTAAGAGACTACAATTTCCTGTATGCCTGTGCTTTGTGATGTCTATCAATAAGGCACAAGGACAGTCATTGAAAGTAGCAGGGCTGGAATTATCCACTCCTTGCTTTTCCCATGGTCAGCTATATGTGGGATGCTCCAGAGTGGGATCATCGGAGGCTTTATACATATTGGCCCCAGAGGGAAAGACATCAAATATTGTTTATCCTCGAGCACTCCACTAAAATTATTGAGCTACTTCAGTTATTTCATAAACGGGAATAGGATGTGCGATGAAGGAAATACATGTTGCTGGTGAAAAATAAAAATGGTGGTGGGAAATTTAAAAAAATGGTGGTGGTGGTTTGTATATATACAAATTACAGATATAAATAAAATGGTGATGGCATATGGCGTATGTGTATAATATTTTATAATTAAATGGTTATGGGCTATGTCGATATTTTATAGAATGGTTATGGGCGTAGGTACGTTGTAACTTCATATACATAATAGAACATAATTTTTTATCAGGATAACAGACGTAAATAAATCAAATATGCTGGGCCAGGCTGGGTTATGCCCGACGTATAAATTAAGTCGCAAATGATGACATGAACCAGCCTCACATTGTTGAGGCATTATGGTTTTTTATCTGATGCGGAAATAAATCTTAACATTATTGAACTCGAGTCTTCTGCATATAAAACATGGCGGGGAAAATATAATATTATAGTGGTGATGAAAAAAAAATAATAATGGTGGCAGCCTCTACAATTTTACAATTAACTGTGACATATACTCCTTCAGACCCGCCGTCATCCACGGGATTCCTGTGCGGAGCAGGGTATCCCTGCTAGTATGTCTGTATATATGTATATATGTATATAAAAATATGTATTTTATGTATTGTTGTAGATTCTCGCCCACCAGCGTGCGAACGACGGCGTCTAACCAATAGCGGCCGCTTTGCCCACCGGATGGACAATCCAGTCACGGCTTTCCGGATCAATGCCGAAAACCACCCATGGGTGTGTTGTTAAGCACACCACAACCTTGTCCGTACTCTACCCGCGCACTGCAGGGTCAATCGCCGAATTGTCGATCCACCTAATTAATCGCGCGGGTAGATTACTGAGAGATTGTACCTCAACGGGACTGCTTGGAAACGAGCCGCTTAAGCAGCCCGCTTCTTTTTGGGATAAGCGAGCGGGGTATTATCGCGCAGTCCCGTTGGACCCGATCACTTTACCGGCTATTTAAAACCAACTATATTCCGAGAGCATGATGGCAGCTCAATTGAGGAAAAGATGCAACGAACGGGATACATTTAAACAAGCACATTTATTTACGAACAACACATAAGCAATATTGCAGTCATGCAGGTATGCAAAACACGCATGCAGTCATGTATCCATCAAGCAAAAGTAATGCAAAAGAAAGAGCTAATACCATCTATCTATTATGTACAGTTACTTGTACAATTCTACTTCACGGACTTGGCGCCACAACGTCCATACAAAGAAAAGCAAGGAAAAAGCCCAGGACAGATAAGGGGTAGACGGGACCCCTTGGGGTCTTTATTGACACAGAGCCGTGTAGACTGCAGAGGCTCCGCAAGACCGGGCTGGCTACCTTCACCTCGCTGGGGCGACCCGCGCCGTCCCGTCTCCACGACCCACGGTAAGGCACGGCTCGGCAGGCCACGCACTTGGCTCCGCTGCGCTCTCTCCTCCTTTCCACACGCCTCCTCAACCTCCCGCAGCCGACGACTCGGCGAGCGACCACGACCTCCAGACCTCCAGACAGAGACCTCCAGACAGACCTCGACCCTCTCCTCAGCCCGTACTTTATACCCACGGTGCATCGCCCCTCCCTACTTCCAGCACGCGCGGGAAACTTCCAGAAGTTTGTGGTTGTTGCCGCCAAGGGAGTGTGTCGCCACGGGCATTGTCTGCCCAAAATCAGGCCCCGCCTTTGCATCAACTTTGACCCCTGGCTCGATCCGCCCCTCCCGCGTCCCGGCGCGCGGGAAAGCAAGAAAAGGGGGAGGCGAAATCCCAGCGTTATCGGAACTTCTCTCTTCGGAGCTGTGGTTCTGCCCGCACTCCGCGGGGGCAATGGGTTTTCCTACCATTGCCTTTGTTTCCTTTCTTGATGAGTATCCGTGGTGTAGATGTTATTCGATGTGGAGAGGTTTGTGGTGTGGTTGTTGAAGTAGTGGTGTGGTCGTTGAAATGCGGTTGTGGAGAAGGTGGTTGTGGTTGTTGTGAAGAAGGTGATGCTAGCGTTTGTGGTGCTCGTGAGGGTGGTGTGGTTGGGCAGTTGACGAGAAGGTGGTGGTGGTGATCGTGGTTGTTGTGGTTGTTGGCGCTTTGTGGTGGTAGTTATGGCAGTTGGTCCAAAATAAAGATGGTAAAAGAAAAACACCATCTCAAAGATCACAGCCCTGATCACACGAATAATAATCCCATTAGACAACGGTGGGG
>NC_140969.1:78143144-78163144 GCF_056783735.1 Eptatretus burgeri | reverse complement strand
ATCCCAATGCTGCATGCCAACCTCAGCTGCCAGACCGGTTTCCTAAATGATTTAAGTTGATGATTATGTCATAAATAGTCATAATTTTCAAAGGTAAGAGATATTTTAATCACACCTCAAAAACATTTTCTGTTTTATGTCACACCTCTAACTGCTGTTGATAATCAAGCTGTTTTTAAATGCACATTAGTGAGACCGTATTATCTTGAAACTATGAAGATGACTGCAGTTTTCAAGAAATGCTATTTCCAAACTGCCCTCTTATTTTCTGAGGTGTGAAAGGGTCTCTTGATGAAATGTTGCTCAGAATACTTTGCTGGCTCTATGTAAAGCATTAATGATATTTTGTACTGCAATGAGACTGACCGGTGAAATATCAGAAGAAGAATTTTGCGATAAGTTTTAAAAACTTGGAGCATCCATCCATGGCCTTTCTCTTACTCCTGGATACCCTGTTGTCTCATGTCTTACTTTCTCCACATTTCTCACTCCACACATAGACTGCAAAGGCTGAAACAGTTGATTGTTCCAGATATATTAAGGTTTTCAACTTTAAGGCCAAGCTGTCTGGACCCTTTATTGTGTCATCCAATCTCAGCATGTCATCCCACAAAAATACTTTTTATAATTGGATGTGCAAATCTACCCCAGAATTTATCAGTTTAGGAAACCCCATAAATACAAGTGCAGACTCTGAGCTTTAATTTCAGATTATTTCGATTTCTGGTTCCCATCCATCAGTTTTAAGTTTTAGTGTTGTACAGCGGTTATTTTTGTTTGCTTTTTTTGTTGTTCTGCAATGTACTATTACATTAGGTGAATAAAATGTTTGTGATGCATTCCAAATAAACACGTGATTGTGAAAGTAAAGTCCAAGTTTTGTGATCCATTAACTTTGGAACACATCACAGTGGATCCCTTACTGTGGTTAATCTTTTATCTGTTAATAGCTCATAATGTATGACCACAACATGACCACAATATGAAGAGCTTTTTCATTAGCAAACTTAAGTGCTGAATGAAATTTTTGTTGGATACCTACACAGCCCTTCGAGATTACTTTGCTCTTTTAACCATTTGGAATTTCACACTAAATTTATCAGCATTGTGGTGAGCATATGATATTCTAATCATGAATGATTTATTTGCTTTCATTGCCTTAGCTTTATCGATTGCTCAGAGGTAGTGTGCGCTATCTTGTCATAGTTCAATTAATGATTTGACATTAACTTTCATACTGTTGCCTTCCGGATAGGGCATTGTTTTCAACATTATACTACCCTTTGGAGGTGATGTTAAGCTGGCTGTTGCTCGCATTCTCTGGTGGATGAGTACCAATATTCTTGTGACGTTATAAATTCTTGCTAATAATGTATGTGAGTCATTGTAGTACCAGGAGAATAGGTGCAATTATAGAAATAAGGCACTTGAAGAGGCTGCATGTGCAGGAAGTAAAATATGCTTCAAATGCTCAAGAGGATTGGACAACTGCCTCTGGCTTGGATCTTTGGGTTTTTCTCTTCCTGTTGATTCAAAAGGATGCTTGAAAGATTATGCAGGAATTGTCAGCAGAGAAAACTTGATAACAAGGCTCAAAATTGATGTTCATTGGGTTGTTTTTCTCCAAGCCCAAGAATGTTCCTCTTTAAGCCCATTACTCTACGTTTCAATCTTCCCGGACATTCGTTAATCTCCATGGTAGTCTCAGGTATTTTTCTCCATTTCATCATCAAAGACGGTCGCAAGCATCAAGCACAAAGCCTTACCTTCAGGATCAGCATATTGGCACTGTGATTTCCTATCAGGTCAGGTCAGATTAGAGGTAACTGCCATCCATACCTGGTGCTCAACTGTGTCTGCGGACATCCTCTGCAGTTGGGTACCTCTTTCTAGGAGTTTGGTGGCAGGATTTGCACTTTAGGCATCTTAAAATACTTCATTCAACAAAGTACATTAAAAAAAACCACAAAGAAAACTGAAAACCCACTCCGTGGGAGTACTTCCTATGCAGCTGCCCTTCAAATGGCAGCTCATCGGATTATGGGATTGGGCGAAAGCCTTTGGGACTCCCATTCTTTGATGATGGGAGGTAAAGCATGGGGTAACCTTCGTTGGTGGAATTGTGGTGGTGTGTGTCAGGGTGGTGCTGAGGTGTCGCCCTCCAGACAGCGGTCTCCTTGGGTTAACCTGAGGCGATCTCTTCAGGTGGGCACCTTGTTGAATGTCCTAGCCATAAGAGAGGATGATCACCTATCTCTGCTGTCATCTGAGCTCCAGCACTTGGACATTGGCATTGTAGTACTCTCTAAGGTTGTTGACTGGATAGTGGTGGAATCATTTTGGGTGGTTACACCTACTACTGGTCAGGTCACTCTGATGGTTACCATGCCCAAGGGGTTGCTGCAGCTGTGTCCAATAGGCTGACTCCCTTGATAATTGAGGAAACACTGGTCAACAAGCATATTATGCGATCAAGGATTTGTCAATCCTTGGGTGTCATTTCCCTGGTCTCTGTGTATGCTCCAACTGAGATGAGTGATCTCACTGTGAAGGAGGCACTCTATGCCGTGCTTGAATCTATGGTTGATCAGTGCTCCAGGCAAGATACTCTTCTCGTCTTGGGGGATTTCATTGCATCAACAGGCACTGATGTGGATGGTTTTGAGACATGAACCAGAAAAGTACAAACTTTCTTGACTTTTGAAGAAATCATAGACTTTGGGTGGCTGGTTCATGGTTTCAGTGCCCATGTGCTCATCACTGAACTTGGTATTCTAACATTGCTGGTGTAGTTTAGGAGATTGACCATGCACTCGTTGATGGGCACAGGAGGATGATTCAGAACTGCAGGATCTCCCAGAGAGCTCAGTTCCTCAACACTGACCACAGGCGAGTTGGAGAAACTCTAAAATTGCAGCTTAAATCCAGGAGAATAGCACTATCCCAGCCTTGGTTGGATGTTGGCAAGCTCAATGATGAGAGGGTAGCTGAGGATTTTGCAAATAGGCTGAGTGGTGATTTGCAGAGGTCTGGGTATTTTGGGGAATCCTGAAGAGTTGTGGAGTGTCTTCAGGACTACAATCTTAGACGTTGCCAATGGATGTCTTGGAAAGCACCATCGGGTGAAGAATAACTTTGTCTCCCAAGGGACACTGGATACATTTGACCAGAATTACAAAGCCAGGTTTGATGGCAGAGCTGAGCTGTCCATGGAGTTAAGGTGTAAAACTGTAGGTTTGCTGAGGTTGGATAAGGAGGCCTATGTGCAAGGAATCTGTGAAGAGGTAGAGTATCACCTGGACTGAAGTAATTCTCACCCTGCTTACAGAGGAATTTTGTGCATTGCGTTTCACCAAGTCCGTCCATCGGTGTACTGCAGTTGGAGCAGTGGGTGGTGGGCTTTTGACAGAGGAGTCCAAAGTGAAGTCCCGCTGTGCTGGTTAGTTTGAGCGGCTGTACCAAGATAACCCACCAGCTGTTGAGTTGGATGTCAGAGGTGTAACTGTCCCTTTTCCTGACCCTCCAATCAACAGTGAACCACCATTGTTTGTGGAAACAGAGGCAGTGATGAACCAGTTGTAAGGGGGTAATGCTCCAGGGATCTGTGGCATCCATGCTGAACTTCTCAATCCTGGTGGAAATGCTGTACTCGTGTTGTTGCATGCAGTTCTGTGTGCTGCCTGGAACACAGGCATCATCCAAACTGACTGGAAGAGGGGCCTGGTTGTCCCTCTCTGGAAAGGGAATGGTGATCGCAAGGACTGCATCAGCTACCGAGGGGTGACATGGTGTTGGCTTAATGGTTTGGGTGGTGAGCTTGGGATCTTATGGTCCTGAGTTCAAATCCCACTTGGCTGTTGAATTAATACCAGGTGGGGTTGACTCAGTCTGTCATCCTTCCGATGTCAGCAAAATGAGTACCAGCTTGCTGGGATCCTGTGTCGGAGTGGTGACCCATCCAGGATTGTGCCCAATAGCCCTGGAGACTGCTTCGGCAGCACCAACGCTCTGCACAGAATATGGTCTTGATGGATGGATGGAGGGGTGATTCTTCTCTTAGTGTCAGGCAAGGTCTTTGCTTGTATAATTCTTGATAAGGTTCACCACCATCTGCTTGAGCACTGGTGCCCAGAGCAGTCGGGCTTTACACCAAAGAGGTCAACAATTGACTATATCCTTGCTCTTTGCATCCTCACCGAACACAGATGAGAGTTTCCGCACTGGCTGCTTATAGCCTATGTTTGATATTTGCAAAACGATTGATTCAGTGAATTTGGATGCCCGCTGGAGGATTATTGTTCTTTGTGGAGTGCTACCAAAGCTGATCAATCTGATTTCTGAACTATATTCTGGTTCTGAGAGTGCCGTGAGGTGTGGTGGTTCCATCTCCGACTTATTTCCAGTTGTTACTGGAGTTCATCAGGTGTGTGTACTGGCACACACACCCTTTTCAGCCCTTGTCCGGACTGGATTCTGGGGAGGATGTCATTGAGATGAAATTGTGGTGCATCATTTGGAAATGTCAAGATCTCTGATCTTGACTTCGCAGATGATTCAGTCATCTTTGTGGAGACACTGGATATCCATATGGGGGCCCTCAAAACACTGAAGGAGGAGATGGAGCTGCTGGTATTATGGGTTTCCTGGGTCAAAACTAAGATGCAGGTTTTCAATGACATCTTGGATGCTGCTATCTTGTCTGTACCTGTTTGTGGTGAGGATGTTGAGGTCACGGAGTGATTCAGTAACCTTGGCAGTGATATTCATTTCTCCGCATGCTGTGAGCAAATGTCAATGGATGTCTGGGTTGTGCCTGGAGAGTCATGTATTCACTGGATCATGGGGTGTGGTGCTGTCAAAATGCAGAGGACAAAAGTCTGAGTCTTTAAGTCCTTGGTGCTTTCAGTCTTTCTCTGTGGATGTGAGACTTGGACTCTGATCAGGGATCTGAGATGGAGACTTAACTCCTTCACTATCAGGACTCTTCGGAGAATCTTTGGCTATCACTGGTCACAATTTGTGTCCAAAGAGCGGTTGCTGAGTTAGACTCAGATGATAATTGTTACCTGTATAGTCTGTGAGCATCGGCTGCAGCTGAAAGGACATGTGGCTCTTTTTCCTGACACTGATCCTGCTTATGAGATTCCCTCATTGAGGGAGCCTCATGAGTGGAGGAGGCCAACAGACCGAACATGTGCCTCATGCTTGCAGCAGGTTGATCGGCATCTCAGGGAGATGGAGATGGGCCAGGCATCTGCCTGGGGGATGGCCAGACGGAGGACCCTTGAGTACTGGTGGAAAGTGGGCGCAGCGACGCTCTGCTCTGGTGCATGCTCCCATACCTGACCTGACCTGTTTTCTCTCCATGAGATCAATGAGCACTTTTCACAATCATTTCGACCTTCCATTTTTTTTTTACAACTTTTCAATCCTTTCCCCATCTCGTTTTTCCACTTTTACTTTATTTTGTTTTATCACTCCTACCTCCGCTTCATTTCTCTTTTCAATCCCCCCCTCCTCCCCCTTTATTTTATCTCTTCTCTCCCCCTCTTGTCTCTTTTATATCATTACCTCTGGTCATGTTTTCACCCCTATTTGTTTGTGTTTCTTTGTCCTTCTATGAGTAGGATATCTTAAAATGGTATGGACGGATTCTGATGATACTTTTATGGACAGGTTTTGATGTTGAACCAGGAGGAAAAGATTCTATTTTGGTGAAGATCCGGATGCGGACACTCGAAATTTTAAGTGATTCTTCACCATTGAGAGATCGGACCAAAAACTATATGTAGCACGATACTTAAAATGTTTCGGACGGATTCGTACTAAACTTGGTGGACAGGTTAAGTGTGCGACAACAATGAAATAATTCACTTTTGGTGAAGACCCAACTCCGGATCCAGATCCGAATTTTTTTTGATATTCTTCACCTTTGAGTGATAGGGCTAAAAACAGATATGTAGAACGATATCTTCAAAAGTTAAGGATGTATTTTGATGAAACTTGGTGGGTGATTTGGTGAGGTGACAAGACCAAGCTGATTACATTTTGGTTCAGGTTTGAATCCACATTCGGCCGATCAGTGGGATACAAATCGTAAAGTAATCAGCCTGGCGAAGGTATGCACTCTACCAAATGCCCTTCTTGTTCTGAAATGTATTTGCACTATACTTCGTTCTTTTTACACCAAATATTCAAATGAAATCTGAGGGATCGCAGTGGCCTCACAATGGGAATCATAGTGGTTTCCCATTTCACCAGACTACATCCCACAATGCAGTTCCTTTACTGGTCAGTGTGTCCCTCCAGGTACTTTCTGTAATGGTTAGTGTCTCTCAATGCAGCTCCAATACTGGTCAATATGTCCATCAGGACATCATCATTTATTTTTCTGGAATTGGCAAAATTTCCAGAAAAACACTTCTTTAATGCATAAATCCAGCTGCAAGCAGTACATGATTGATGAGAGATCGAGCATACATTAGTGTATTGTGGTGACAAACACAACAGACTTATACCTACTGTGACTTGATAGTTCCTGCACTCAACACTCCAAATTTCCAAACTGTGTCAATTTCCGAGCTTTACCTGGGAGCTTTATTTCTGAGCTGTATCAATTAGCCAGCTGGTCTGGTAATTTGGAATGAAATTTTGCACCAATAATGTCAAACGAAAGTATGCAGGGTTGACCTTTTTACATTGACCTAATTTTAAGGTCACGACCTAATTATTTTCACATTTTTCACATATTTCACATTTTTTTTCACATTTCACATTTTTCACCATAAGTTGACTAAGTTTTGTCCAATTGGAACGAAATTGCCTTCTCCAGATAGCCAAGATCAAGGTGCATTTACACTTAAGTTACATCTTACCCCTTCAGTTTAAAGGCCAATGTCGAACACTACTAAGAATATTAAACCACCACTTTGGGTTTTCTCCCTTTTTTTCTGCCAATGCCTGAGGGCTTTCAGAATGAAATCTTGACTCAGTAATGGTAATACTGTACACTCGACTTTTGGTGGGGTCGGCATTTTTTTGACCTTGACCTATTTTTAAGGTCATGACCCAATTATGGACATTTCAACATTTTTCACCATAACTCAACTAAAGTTTGTCTGATCAGTATTAAATATGTGAATCTCTTACCCAGTTTCAGATTAATGGCTGACTCAAGCAGGTTTTCATCAAGGATTCTGCTGTACATTGCACCATCCATTGTCTCTATCCTGACAAGCTTACCAGTCCATGATGATGAAAAGCAGCCCCATAATATGATGATGCCACCACCATCCTTGACAGTCGAGATGGTGTTGACTGAGTGATGTGCAGTGTTAGGCTTGTGCCAGACGTAACACTTTGAATTGAGATCAAAAAGTTCAATTTTTGTTTTATCTAACCACAAAACTTTTTTACATTTGCCTGCAGTATCGTTTAGATGCCTTTTCGCAAACTCCAGATGAGCTTTTGGATGTGTCTTTTTTATAAATGGCTTTTTTCTTGCCAACTGTCTGAGGCCAGCTTTGTGAAGGGACCGGGATATTGTTGATTGATGGACACTGACCCTCTTCTCGGACATAGAGCCTTTCAGATCTTTCAAAGTCATTGTTGGATGTGCAATGACATCCCAAGCCAGTTTCCTGTTTGTCCGGCTGCTGAGTTTGGATGGGTGACCTGATCTGGGTAGATTTTGGGTGGTATGATAAATCTTCCACTTCTTAATGATGGATTTCATCATACTCAAAGGGATAATGAGTGACTTTGAAATCTTCTTAAAACACACTCCTGAATGGTGCTTCTCCACCACTTCATGGCTAACTTCTTTGGAAAGCTCCTTGTTTGCCTTGTTGGTTGACCAAGTGAGTTGCACCTGAAAACTCCTTAGATAAGTGGGGAGATTAATTTTTAGGTTAAACCATAGAATACATACAGGCGAAACCGATTACACTTGTTTTGTAACCTTTCAAACAAATACTTTGCTCCTGAAATGATTTAGGTTTAATTTTGGCAAAAGGTTTGAATACCTATGCAAATATGAATCATCTGATTTCCTCTGTAAATCTAACTTCTTCACATTTTATCTGCATTTTTTGGCTTTATCACTTTGGAATAGTTTTTGAAGACTCTATACATTAAGTTTTATTTGAAGGCATCATGAAATAAGCTCAAGTGGCATCAAAATGTGAAATCTTTGGAGGGAGTGAATACTTTTACAGCCCACTGTATCTGGCTTGGTTGTGGTCCTCTTAATTCAGACATGAGATTTTTGCTAATGTTCCAGTATACCCATCTTCCAAGGATGGTGACAGGGAAAAGTTTGAAAATGGATATTATAACATTCAACATTTTAACATTATCATAACCCTCAAGGGAGAATAACACATTAACTCGACCATCATGTGAGAAAGGCACACATTAACTCCTGAATACTGAAAGCCATAAACAATTAAAATGGAATTTTCGCTCTGATGGTTTTAATTTTATTCTATCTGGTTCATCAGGAGTTTTAAATGAGTTATATTTGGGAAAATAATTATTTTTAGCAGTTGAGAGTTCAATGAAGATGATTAATTAAGTTCTCCAACCTTGACTAAAAAAGTAATGGTGATGCTTCCTGATTGTGATTGGTGGGGCGAAAGACAATGTGTTCATGTGGCAGATGGTACGTGTGGTCCCAGATTGTGCAGCAATAGCTGTAATGGGACTCAATGTGGTGTCCTCAACAATCACAGTTAGAGATACATCATTAACCAGTATAAAGCTGGAAGGCTTCAAAGTCACAAACTGGATGGAGCCGAAATATTGGACCCTGACAAGCCCCAAAAAGGCCAAAACTAATCGTCTTCACTTTTCATCTGCTCATTTTCATCTGGTGGTCCCATAAGATTATAATGGAGCTGAAAAATCCTATCGCCTTGTGATGTCATAGCCGTCGTAGCGGTGCCAGTTGTACAAAAGTACAATGCAGCACAAACAATTATGTACAGTACATAATACTTGATAATGATAATAAACAACTACTAGCCGAAACCCCGTCACAGACGGATTCCGATCCATGAGCCCAATATGACAACCAGTGGCGGCTCTCGTAATAGCCGGATCCCAGTCGATGTACTCCATGGCCTTACCTAATGAGGCCTACAAAACGTCCTTGTACACGACATTTTTGGTGTACACTACTCCTTGTGAAGAAGTCCCCTGATTTGTGCACGTGTCTACTTTGACGTACACCGTGTCAAAACTTCTCAGGTCACAGTCCCGAGAAAAACGTGACGTGACCGCTAGGAGGAGCACAAAATTGGTCCTTCAGTATTAATATATAGATGCTTCAGAGTTGAAGATTGACTCTTGCCACTATGTGCAATGCACTCTTTCAGGTACGAAGTTTATTTCAGTCCAGTTCACAGTACCGAGAAAAACGTGACGCGACCGCTCGGAGGAGCACAAAATTGGTCCTTCAGTATTAATATATAGATGTTACTGGTTTATGTATTTACTGGACTGTACTTTTTATCATTATTTTAGAGTGCACTCTTTCTACTTATAAAAAAAAAGTTTACTGTAAAACAGTATGCCGTGTTACACAGCAGCCTCATGCATCTCGTGTTTACCGCGTCTCTTGATTGCATCATTTTTATGTGTGCTTGATTTAATCTCGTGTTGTTTTGTTCATCATGGCCCTGAAGCATTCTTAAAAAGTTTAAAAAAAATAAAAAAGTTCCGAAAGTAAAAAGTTACAGTAAGCTGAGGTTAATTTATTATTGAAGAAATAATTTTTTTTATATATAAATTTAGTGTAGCCAAAGTGTACAGTGTTTATAAAATCTACAGTCGTGTACAGTAATGTCCTTGGCCTTCACATTCACTCACCACTCACTCACCACTCACACTGACTCACCCAGAGCAACTTCCAGTCCTGCAAGCTCCATTCATGGTAAGTGCCCCATACAGGTGTACCATTTTTAAAATCTTTTATACCGTATTTTTACTGTACCTTTTCTCTGTTTAGATATGCAAATACTTACCGTTGTGTTACAATTGCCGACAGTATTCGGGACAATAACATGCTAGGAGCAATAGGCTATACCATATAGCCTAGATGTGTAGTAGGCTATACCATCTCGGCTTGTGTAAGTACACTCTATGATGTTCGCACAGTGACAAAATCGCTTAATGATGTGTTTCTCAGAACGTATCCCGTCTTTAAGTGGCACATGACTGTGTATGTATATGTGTATATATATATATATATATATATATATATATATATATATATATATATATATATATATATATATATATATATATATATATATATATATATATATATTACGGTCAAGCCAAGAAGACTATACACACTACATGTCCAAAAGTATGTGGACACCTGCTTGTCCAACATCTAATTCAGTGGTCCCCAACCCTTTGATCCCACGGGCGGCATTCACTACTCCCAAGGATGTTGGGAGCCAGAAAAAAATTGATTCATTTTATTGATTTTTATTGATGTATTTTATTGATGCAAATTGATTTGATTCCTCCAGGCGGTAAGCGGCAGTAGCCGGCAGCGGCATTGTGTAAGGCTTTTCAGGTCACGGCGCCGGCCGGCAGGGGCCGGCAGTGGCATTGTTTAAACCCCTTTAAAATTGCTACATGGAAATGTGTTTTGATTGGAAAGTCCTCGCGGGCCGCAGTATAGGGCTCCATGGGCCGCATGTGGCCCGCGGGCCACAGGTTGGGGACCAATGATCTGATTCCAAAATCATGGGCATTAATATAGAGTTGGTCCCCCATTTGCTGCTATCACAGCCTTCACTCTTCTGGGAAGGCTTTCCACAAGATATTGGAACATTACTGCGGGGATTTGTTTCCATTCAGCCACAAGAGCATTGGTGAGGTTGAGCACTGATGGTGGTCGATTAGGTATGGCTCGCAGTCCGCATTCCAATTCATCCCAAAGGTGCTCGATGGAGTTGAGGTCAGGGCTCTGTGCAGGCCAGTCAAGTTCTTCCACCCCTATCTCGACAAATCATTTCTGTATGGACCTTGCTTTGTGCACAGTGTCACTGTCATGCGGAAACAGGAAAGGGCCATCCCCAAACTGTTGCCACAAAGTTGGAAGCACAGAATTGCCTCGATTAGAATGTCATTACCTTCGCATTCTGCGAAAGGCTATGTTTTGGTCACTGTGTATTTATTTATTTGTGAATATGTGTGTTTGTTTGTTATTCGCATAACTCAAGAAGTATTAAACCGAATTGCATGAAATTTGGTGGGATGATTCGTGAGTATCCAAGGACGATTTGATTAGATTTTGGGAGCGATTGGGTCAAAGGTCAAGGTCAAGTCATGAAAAGGTCAAAAACATTCTTTTGAGCATAACTTCCTTCATAATACAGCTATCGACATGCAACCACCGCCATGTTGTTGCATGACGAGATACCTTTCGGATATGTAGTGTCGGATTTGACGTAACGTCATCGGAAGTGCGTCTAAATGACGTCACAAGATGACGTAAATTTTCAATTTTCGATCTCATCAGATTTGATCATACCGTTTTGTAGGACTTACCTTAAGGACGTCACACACCAAATTTGACTTCGATCGGACTGACCGTTATGACGTCATTGACGTTTGAACATGATGTTTTTCAATTGTGGCTAAAATGTCCTGATATTTTACATTCAAATATCTATATAATTTATAAAGCAAAGTCTCCCAAATCCAGGCATTAGGATCAGTACCAAAATATCTGTTTATTGATGTACAGGTTTTGCCAATTAACTCTGTAGTCAAGGTCAAGGTCACACTCAAGGTCAAAATATACTTGTAGGCATAGCTTCAGATCTAATGGAGCTATTGACATGAAACCAACGTTAAAACTTTCAGTGAACTACGAGCTTTCAGAATGGCTGTCCCCAATTGGACGTGACGTCCCTGGAAGTGCGTCAAAATGACGTCAAAAGATGACGTCATTTTTCAACTTTTTAATTTTTCAGTGTTTATCATTCCATTTTGTTGAACTGCCTTCAAGGAGGTTACACACCAAATTTGAGGTCAATCGGAGTGACGGTTGTGACGTCATGGACGTTTTAAAATGACGTTTTTCAAATGTGCCCAGAAAAAAGTTGCGGCGGCGAAGGTATGCGCTCTACCGAGTGCCCGTTCTAGTTGTATGCTGTAGTGTAAAGATTTCCCTTCACTGGAACGAAGGGGCCAAGTCCGAACCATTAAAAACAGCCCCAGACCATGATTCCTCCTCCACAAACTTTACAGATGGCACTATGCTTTCAGGCAGGTCGCATTCTCCTGGCATTCGCCAAACCCAGATTCGTCTGTCGGATTGCCAGATGGTGAAGCGTGATTCATCACTCCAGAGAACGCGTTTCCACTGCTCCAGATTCCAATGGCGGTGAGCTTTACACCACTCCAGCTGACGCTTGGAATAGTGCATGGTGATCTTAGGCTTGTGTGCAGCTGCTCGGCTGTGGAAACCCATTTCATGAAGCTCTCGAGAAACATTGCTTGCAGACGTTGCTTCCAGAGCCAGTTTGGAACTTGCTTGTGAGTGATGCAACCGACAACAGACAATTATTTTCAAGCTACGCGCTTCATCACTCGGAGGTCCCGTTCTGTGTGCTTGTGTGGCCTACCACTTCGTAGCTAAGCTGTTGTTGCTCCGAAATGTTTCCACTTCACAATAACAGCACTTTCAGTTGACCGGGGCAGCTTGATCATGAAAGAAATTTGATGAACTGACTTGTTGGAAAGGTAGCATCCTGTGACGGTACTACATTGAAAGTCACTGAGCTCTTCAGTATGGCCTATTCCACTGCCAGTGTTTGTCTATGAAGATTGCTTGGCTGTGTGCTTGATTTTATACACCTGTCAGCAATGGGTGTGGCTGAAATTGCTGAATTAAATTATTAGAAGGGGTGTCTGTATACTTTTGGCCATGCATTGTCTATGTGTGTATGTATGTATGTATATATACATATATATACACATGTATATATGTATATATATATTTATATATATATATATATATATATATATATATATATATATATATATATATATATATATGCGTGCATGCATGGTATTGGCTTTATGGTTAGAGTGGTGGGCTTGGGATCCAAGGATCCTGAGTTCAAATCCTACTCAGCTGTTGAATTAATACCAGGTGGGGTTGACTCTGCTTGTCATCCTTCGGAGGTCAGCAAAATGTGTGCTAGCTCGGAGTGGCAACCAATCAAGGATTTTGCCCAATTGCCAAGGAGACTGCTTAGGCAGCACCAACGCTCTGCATAGAGTACGCACACAACGGCACAGAGTACGCTCTGCACAAACGGCTTCGCAATATCTGGCACGGTCGGCCAACCAAGCAAGGATACCCAGTATGCTTAGGGAGAGGTAGGAGGGAGAAATACTAATGTCCTAGGTGTGGGAGTGAGACGTGTGGTGTAGTGCAATATGTGGGGTGCGGTGTCGTGCCAGAGGAAAATGCGATTGTGAGTCAGCAGTGATGCTGTTTTGTGCGTCGAAAGGGGACAGATAGGGGGGTGGAAAGAGAGAGAGAGGAGAGAAGATGCGTGAGGCAAAATATCCTAATCTATTCATGTATAGGTCTGCTGGTGTAGCATGTACCTCCGTTGGACGCTTCGTTTGAGCATTCCCACCTCGAGAGTTGGCGCATTATCAACGGCTTAGTCACTTTGCTGAGCCTCGTGGCAGCGTGTGCTCCACACTGGAACTCAGGACAGGAACTCAGGACTCCGACTCACGATACCAGCAAACTGTTGACTATATATATATATATATATATATATATATATATATATATATATATATATATATATATATATATATATATATATATATATATATATATATATACAGTAGACGAGGTGTAAGTCAGCAGCGTGTAACTCGTCACTTCGCCTAAGTCGGCAGCGTCAAAAAGTCTCGAATTTATCTCATGTTAAATTCCTTTGAATAAAGGGTCATCCCTCTGTAAGTCGTCATTTCTAAGTCGTCACTTCGTCTAAGTCGTCAGATGTTGTCCATTCCCACATAATGGAAACTCAAGTAAATTACCACTCCTAACTCGTCACACGGAACTGCTGCCTCGTGAGAAGCCTGATTTCATGGAATCGTGATGCTCGCTCATTGGTGTACACCGCCAATGATAGGCTATTTATAACTGCGTACACACGTTGATCGCACTGCAGGCAGGACAATGGCGACTAAGCGTAAGCTTACAACTAAAACCTACCAAGAAAAATACGACATTATCCAGTTTTGTGAGGAAAATCCACTGATGAAGAAAACAGACATAGCTGAGAAGTTGGACATCAAACGGCAGACATTGAACGATATCTTGAAGAATAAGGGCAAGATATTTGAACAAGTGGAGAAGATCGTGAGGCCGGTGGTAAGTGTGAAATGCGTGAAATGTGTGTCCTTTGAAGATGTCGATGACGTGCTCATCATCTGGTTTTGGCAAATGTCGGCTCAGCCAAATATTCGGTTTCGGCCGTTTCGGCAGATACTGTCTTTCGGTGGAGGATTGCCCAGCCAACATCATGGAATACAATGACCGGTTTGAATCCTTTCTCATGCACCAGATGCCCAAGAGTTTGAGGTCAAGATTCTGGGTCTCACTATCTGCCATGACCTTTCCTGCGAAAGCCACATTTCAAACCTCGCCTCTAAAGCCAGTTGCCGACTGGGAATCCTCCGTTATGCGAAGTCCTTCCTCGGCCCTCCTGAGCTCCTGACCACTTATAAAGCTTTTGTCCGTAGCCTGATGGAGTACTGCTCTCCGCTCTGGGCAGGTGCTCCTACCTCCCACCTTTCTCGGCTTCATGCTGTAGAAACCAAGGCATTTCGGATCATTGGCATCTCCCGCAATGAGGCTCAGTCTTTGGGCCTCTCACTCAATCATCGCAGGTTGGTCGCTGGTCTTTCTGTCTTCTACCGTCTCCTCTCCAGCCTTGCCCCACCTGCTCTCTCTGCAATTTGTCCACACCACATTTCCACAGGGCGCTCAAGGTCCGCCAACAACCCCATTCTGGAAAAAACTACCAAAATCATGAATCACTGCTCACCTTCACTCTTTCATTCCTCTTTTTTCCTGCCTTCGGAGGATAATCCACCCAAGCCCACCTCCTTCAAATTCCCCTGCTTTCCTTCCTGAAAGTCCCTGTAATGTCCATCTTCTATTCCCCATATTCTCCGTCCCATCCCTCTCCCTTCCACAGATCTCCTAATGTCTCTGTTCCCCACTGTTTTGTCCCTCCCACTCCCTCCCCTCTTGTCTCATGCACCCCTTGATGTGCGTTGTGTGTTAGCCCTCACACGAGCCTTGACAAGGTATACAAAAAAAAAAACATCGTTCTTTTTTTTTTCCAAATCCAGTGCAAATTCATCCCACCTTAAATTTACCTCCTTACTCCTTCCCTGTTATCCCCTCTCCTTACCCCTCCCATCTTGCTCCCCATCTTAGCATCTCAACACTCTACTCTACCTTATGAAGAGTTCCCCCTCTGATATCCCAATTTGCAAGCCTGGTGTTGGCTTAATGGTTAGGGAACTGGACTTGGGATCCGAGGATCCTGAGTTCAAATCCCACTCGGCTGTTGAATTAATACCAGGTGGGGCTGACTTTGCCTGTCATCCTTCCGAGGTCGGCAAAATGAGTGCCAGCTTGCTGGTATACTGTGTCGGAGTGGCGCCTCGTCCAGGATTGTGCCCAATAGCCAAGGAGACTGCTGAGGCAGCAACAACACTCTGTACAAGTATGGTCCCAATGGATGGATGGATCCCAGTCTGTGTGGTTTTCCAATGTCTCACACTCTCATTCAACACACTGCTCAATATCTCTATCATGCTCTCTCTTTCCTCTCATCTTATCTCCCCCTCTTCCCACCCCCTCAAATATTGTTCCTCCCCTTGCCCGCTCCCTCCTCTACCATACTACTACTACCCAGTCTCATCTTCTCCCTCTCTCCACCCCTCCATTCTCCCTCCTCCTCCATGACCATTCCTGCTGTCATCGTCTCCCAACTCTCCCAAAGCTTCCCTCTCACCCCTCCCACTCAATTCAGCTGCCTCCTCCCTCTTCAATGCAAACTTGTCTCTTCCTCCTCCAAGCTATTCCCTCACCCTTCTCAAAAGCTCCCCACACACCTTTCTTCCTCAATTCTCCCCTCACCCTTCTCCCCCAAATTTTCCCTGCTCACTCCTCCCCTTTTAATCTTCTCCCTCACCCCTCCCCTTCAAATCTCCCCCTTTCCCTTCTTTTTCAAATCTCCCTCCCCACTCCCCTTTCTCAAAGTTTCCTCCCCCTTCTCCTGCCCCCTTAACTTTCATCACACCTTCCCCAGCCTCTTCCCACCCCCTCAATTTTTGTTCCTCCCCCACCTGCTCCCATCTCCACCATACCACGATCCAGTCTCATTCTTCCCCTCTCCCCACGCTCCCTTCTCCCTCCTCCCCTATGGCTGTGCCTGCTCTCAGAGTCTTCCTTCCCTCGCAAATCACCCCTCTCTCGCAAATCAACCGCCTCCTGCCTCTTCAAAGCAAACTTCTCCTCTTCCCCCTCCAAGCTTCCACCTCACCTTTCTTAAAAACTCCCCCACATCTTTCATCATCAATTCTCCCCCACATCCTCCCTTTCAAATCTTGCCCCTCACTCCCCTTCTCAAAGTTGCCCCCTTCACCTCTACAAAGCTTCCTCCTTCCCCCAATATCTCTCTTCTAGCTCATTCATCCACCTCCTCCAATCTCCCACTTCCCTTTGCACCCGCTCTTATTACTCCCCACTGTGACTCATACTTTCCACAACCTAACCCTTTGTCCTCCTCCCCATCCAACCTTCTACCCTAACTCTTCTACAATCTGTCATCAACTGTCAACAACTCTCAATACCTCCACCCCTCCTCCCTCACACTACCCTACCCCTCCCCTCCCCTCCACCAAAAGCCTCCTTCCCTTCCTCCTCCATAACAGTGTGGACCTCAAACATCTGTGGCCTTTACTCTAAACTGATTGCTCTCTCCTTCCAGATTGCCACTGACAAACCAGACATCATTTGCTTATCAGAAACTTTCCTCCTTCAAGACTTCTCTGACTCCTTAGTTTCTCTCCCTAGTTACCTTCTCCTCTGGTATGATAGACCTGAGCCTTGTTCTGGTAGCGGAGTTGCTCTCTTTATCAAAGCCTCTATTCCTCACTCTCCTTGCACTGTCCTCATTCCTCCACACCCTCAAGAATACCTCTGACTCCGGTTTACCCTCCACTCCCACCTCTTATTTATCTGTTTGTTGTACCATCCACCAAACAGTGATGACTCCATTTACATTTCGCTCTCCAAAAACATGGACCAACTTTGTTTCACTCATTTCAACTCTCTCTCCTCATATGTAGTGATTTAAATTGCCATCATGCCAGTTGGCTGGGTGTGGGTATGTCTCCCACCTGCCATGGCACTTCAGCAAAGGACTTCTGTGACTCTTTGGGACTGACTCAATCTGTCAACTTCCCAACCCGGATCTCAGCCAGTGGTACTCCATCTCCTCTGTGTTTGATTTTGACCAATTTCCCAGAAAATGTCTACTGTTCTTCTTCTGCTCTCATCGGTTCATATGACCATATGCTTGGCAAAGCGGTAATCTATCTGGCTGTTATTGGAGAAACATCTCAGTGCTGACGAGTCAGGCACTTCACTCAGGCTGACTGGCAGGGTCTTGAAAGAGCCAGAAAACTTCAAGACTGATCTCCCAATTCTACTTTCTCCAATATCAACTCATCCTGTACTGGGAATTCTTTCAAAGAAACTTGCTCTCTCTCTCTCATGCACAGCTTTATCCCCTCTCATCTACAGTTGTCATACCCTTCCTCCCACCCTTGGTTCACTGAAACTTGTGGTGAGGCAGTTGTCCTGAAAAAAACTTGCCTTTGCCTCATGGAAAGCAAATCCAACTGAGGGTAATCTCAGTTCCTTCCACAAAGCTCGGAACAAGTGTGTATCTACCCTCAGGAGAGCCAGAAAACAACATCTTTCTAAGCTCAAGTCTGAACTCTCAAACCTCTCTCCCACCTCCAAGTCCTGGTGGGGTCTAATCAAATCTGTTTCTGATGTATGTTCCCCCTCCATCCCCTCCATTACTGAAAATGGCCGCACTGCTTTTACCGCAGGTGAAAAGGCTGAATGCCTAAACTCTGTGTTTGCATCAAAATCTAGTGTCCAAAACCCATCGCTTTCTGTACCCACCTTACCCAGTCGCACCAAACTGTCCCTGGACTCTGTGTCCTTTTCTCCTGACAAGGTGGAGAGCTTGCTGTCAAACTTCGACTCAGTTTCTGCAACCCGTCCAGATCTGCAACCGGCATCAGCCCAGGTGTTCTCAAAACCTGCTCCTCTGCTCTTGCTCACCCTCTCTCTGTTGTATTCGCCCTCTCATTTTCTCAAGGACATCTGCTATCTGCTTGGAAATCAGCAAACATTACCACTCTGCATAAAAAGTTGCTAAAACTGATCCCTGCAATGACAAACCAATCGACCTGCTGCCAATCATCAGCAAGGTCATATAATCCATCATCACGTCTGACATCGAATCCTTCCTCTTCTCTCATGGCTTAATTTCTGACCATCACTTTGTTTTTATACCAGATCACTCAACCCTGGACATGTGACTTCTGCTTTCCCAACAATGGATGGAGTTCCTAAATGCCAAACATGTCATCAGAACTGTCTCCCTAGAGATATCGCGAGCCTTTGATATGGTCTGGCTTCCCACACTGCTCACCAAACTCTCTTCTTGTGGTATCCAAGGCAATCTCCACTCATGGCTGGCGGGCTTCCTCTCCTGTCGGAGTCAACGTGTGGCTCTTCATGAAATTATCCCTTCACATCCAGGCTGGAGTTCCTCAAGGCAATGTTCTTGGCCCTGTGCTTTTTCTGGTTTTCATCAATGATCTCTGATTCCCTGGAAAATCCTCTTTATCTCTTTGCTGATGACTCAACCCACTTCCATACCAACTCTCATCCCTCCGATCGGCAAGCAGCAGCCTCTTCACTCTCTGCAGATCTGGATAAAATCACAAGCTGGTCAACCACTTGGAACATGTCTTTCAATCCTGACAAATCTCACACCCTCACCATGTCTCTCTGAAAGGACCATCTAGAAACCACCACCCCTCCCCCCTCCCCCACCACCCCATCTACTTTCTCAACAATCCTCTTGAAGAAGTACTTTCATTCAAGCTTTTGCGTGTCACTATCTGCCACAATCTTTGGTCCATGAGAATGTTACGTGTGGAGGATTGGTTCGGTGGGTACTCATGGCAATGCATGATGGCTAAAAAACTTCTAGGAGGGTAAATGGACTGCAGAGTGAAGATTTTGAAGTGAAAGTGGGTGTTCATCAGGGGGTCAGTCTTGAACCCTGTTCTGTTCATTATGGTTCTTGCGGCTGTATCAGAGGAATTTAGAGGAGGCTTTCCTTGGAAACTCCTGGAGGAAGCCACATCTCCAAGTTGGCCTCCAAAGCAGTCGCCAACTGTGCATCCTATATCGTGCAAAGTCCTTCCTTGGCACACCTGAACTTCTAACCATTTACGAATCTTTCTTGCACAATCTGATGGAGTACGCTCCCCCTTCTGGTGTGGTCCTCCTGCCTCACACTTCGCTCATCTTCACACTGTGGAAACCAAGGCTTTTAGGATCATTGGTATCTCCCACGATGAAGTTGAGTCTTTGGGTCTCTAACTTTCTCACTGGAGGGAGGTTGGTGGTTTTTCTGTCTTCCACCATCTCCTCTCTGGTGTCCCTCCCCCTCCCCCCCCCCGCTCTGTCTGCGATATGTCCTCACCATATTTCCGCAGGGCACTCAAGGTCTGCCTTCAGCCCCCTCCTGGTAAAACGACCAAAAATCAAGAATTACTGCTCAGCTTCATTCTTTCATTCCTCTTTATTACCACCTTTGGGACAAACTCTC
>NC_140969.1:78088144-78138144 GCF_056783735.1 Eptatretus burgeri | reverse complement strand
ACAGGTACCGGCAGCGCCACACCCCATTATCTAGTGAATCCATGACTCCCCAGGCCTGACCCAGACGTCTATTGACCTCTGACTCACAGCCAGCAGAGACATGAATATCACTGCCAAGGAAAGTGAAACTCTCCACGACCTTAACATCTTCACCACAAGCCGGCACAGACAGGACAGCAGCATCTAAGATGTCATTGAAAGTCTGGATCTTAGTTTTGACCCAGGAAACCCGTAATACCAGTGGCTCTGACTCCTGATTCAGCACCTCGAGCGCCCGCAAAAGGATATCTAAAGTCTCCGCAAAGATGACCGCATCATCTGCGAAATCAAGGTCAGAGATCTTGACATACCCAAACGATTCACCGCAGCTTGATCTCCCCGACATCCTCCCTAGAATCCAGTTCAAACAAGTGTGGAAAAGTGTGGGGGCGAGTATACACCCTGATGAACTCCAGTAACAACTGGAAATATGTCAGAGATGGAACCACCATATCTCACAGCACTCTGAGTACCAGAGTAGAGTTCAGACATCAGATCGATCAGTTTTGGTGGCACCCCACGAAGACCAGGAATCCTACAGAGGGCATCACGATTCACTGAATCGAACACTTTACAGAGATCAACATAGGCTGCAAGCAGCCCCTGCCGAAACTCTCGTCTGCGTTCGGTGAGGACCCGAAGAGCTAGGATACAGTCAATCATTGACCTCTTTGGTGTAAAGCCTGACTGCTCTGGACGCTGGTGCTCAAGCACATGGTGGCGGACCCAATCAATAATTATCCGAGCAAAGACCTTGCCCGGCACTGAGAGCAGCATCACCCTCAGTAGTTGTTGCAGTCTTGGCGATCACCCTTCCCTTTCCAGGGAGGGACAACATGGCCCCTATTCCAGTCAGTTGGGATGATGCCTGTGTTCCAGCCAGAACACAGAACTGCATGCAAAAACACAAGTGCAGCATTTCCACCAGCCTTGAGAAGTTCAGCATGGATGCCACAGATCCCTGCAGATTTACCCCGTTTCAACCGGTTCACTGCAGCCCGTGTTTCCACAAGCGAAGGTGGACCACAGTTGATTGGAGGGTCAGCAACAGGGATTGTAACACCCCTGACGTCCAACTCGACAGCTGGTGGATCAGCCTGGTACAACCGCTCAAAGTAACTGGCCCAGCGGTCCTTCACTTTGGAATCCTCTGTCAAGAGCCTACCACCCTCTGTTCTAACGGCAGTACACCTCGGGATGGGCTTGGATGAACGCAATGCGCGAATTCCCCTGTAAGCGGGACGAGAATCACTTGACCACAGATGTTGCTCTACCCCCTCACAGATTCCTCGCACATAGGCCTCCTTGTCCACCCTTAGCGCACTAACAGTTTTACGCCTCAGCTCCCTGAACAGCTCAGCTCTGCCATTCAGCCTGGCCCTGCGACTTTGGTCAATGGTATCCAGTGTTCCTTGAGACAAAATTCTTCTTTGCCCTACCGTGAGTTCCAAGACATCCACCCGCAACATCAACGACAGTGGTCTTGAAGGCACTCCACAACTCTTCAGGACCTCCCAAAGCACCCAGACCTCCCAAATTTCTACTCAGCTTGTTCGCAAACTCCTCAGCGACCCTCTCCTCCTTGAGCTTCCCAACATCCAGCCGAGGCTGGGATGGTACCATTCTCCTGGATTTAAGGTGCACCTTCAGAGTTGCTACAACAAGCCTGTGGTCAGTATTGAGGAACTCACCACTCCAGTAGACCCTGTCTTCTGGATCATCCTCCATTGACCATCAACGTAGACATGGTCAATCTCCTTTGCCACACCACCAGCATTGGAATACCAAGTCCAGCGATGAGCTTGTGGGCGCTGAAGCCATGAACCGGCCACCCTAAGTCCATGACTTCTGGCATAGTCAATGAACTTAGTGCTATTCTGGTTCATAGTTCCTGACCCATGGGGACCAACACACATCTCATAACCATTCCTCTCATTTCCAGTCGATGCAATGAAATCCCCCAAGACTAGAAGTGTATCTCCTCTGGGGCACTGATCAACCACAGACTCGAGCATGACATAGAATGTGTCCTTCACAGTGAGATCACTCGCTCAGTCGGAGCAGAGACAGAGACCAGGGAAATGACACCGAAGGAGTGACGAATCCTTTGTCTCCTAATACGCTCGTTGACCAGTGTTACCTCAATCATCATTGGAGTCAGCTTATTGGACACAGCTACAGCAACTCCTTGGGAATGGTAACCATCAGAGCGACCAGACCAATAGTAGGTGTAACCACCCACCATGATCTCGCCGCAATCCGGTCTCTGAACCTCAGAGAGTGCTGCAATACCGATGTCCAAACGCTTGAGCGCAGATGATAAGAGACAGGTGATCATCCTCTCTTAGGGATAGGATATTCCAGGCACCCACCCGAAGGGACCGCCTCAGGTTAACCCAAGGAGACCGTCGTCTGGAAGACGACACCTCTGCACCACTCCGACACACTCTCCCGCAATCTGACCCGGGAATGTTACCCTGTGGTTTCCCTCCCATCATCAAAGATTGGGGGTCCCGAAGGCTTTGCCCCAGTCCCGTCATCCGGTGAGCTGCCCTGCAAAGTGGGTTTTCAGATTTCTTTGCGTTTTTGTGTTTTGAGGAATTAAGGGTTTGACGGTGACCAGAGTGCAAATCCTGCCACCAACCTCCTAATAAGAAGTAACGCAACTGCAGGAGGACGTCCGCAGACACAGTTGGGCACTAGATATGGATGGCCGTTGGCTCACAAGGAGCTCCTCTGTCCTTTGACAGGTTTTCTTTTTAATCCTGCTGGGTGTCCATATCCAAACACCCTCCTCACCAAAAAACCTGGTGGGGGAGACGGTTTAGTCGCCGACAACCCGACCATGGAACAAGTTAGTTCAGGTTTACATGGTACCTGTAGCAAGTCACAGATCTAATCTGGCCTGACCTGACTGAAAGGGATGGTGCAGCCTCAAAACCAGCCATTAGTTGAACCACGGCTTTCACATGCAAGCATGGAAACGGCAGTAAAACGATGATGATGATGATGATGATGAGGTGAGCAGGTGTGGTGTGTGTGTGTGTGTGTGTGTGTGTGTGTGTGTGTGTGTGTGTGTGTGTGTGTGTGTGTGTGTGTGTGTGTGTGTGTGTGTGTGTGTGTGTGTGTGTGTGTGTGAGCGCGCGCGTGTGCGTGCGCGCATAGCATTTTGAGGTGGTGTGCTTGCAATCTGGTGAATGGGTATGCTGATGTGTATGTTAAGTTTCGTGGTGATTTATGCAACCCATGTTGGTGTTGTCTGCTTACCTTTTTTGTCTTTTTCGACTTTGCACCATTTAATTATTTACACATTTATTACCAGATTGTTTTGTGTTAGGATGTCAGTTGTTTGACAAATTAGTTTGCCTGCTTGGCTTATCACATCCATTGTCTCGAGCACCAATCGCCAATGTTTTTTTTCTGTCTGAAGCCTAATATGCAGGTTCCACCCAGGTTATATTCATGTCTAGATTATACATAATGCCCTGCAAGCGCTGACTGTCCTTTCCAACCGAACTGCTTTATCCTTTTATATTCATACAATCTTAATGTCAATTTTTTCTCAGTTTCCCCAACATTTGCTTTCCCACAATCCTTGCAGATGGCATTAGAACCACCTCCAATGTATCACCTATTGGTATCTGGTCTTTGAGTTTAGTAACAACTCGTAACCCTGCAAATAGTGCACAGTGGCTTAGAAGCTACTCTAATTTCTACATTTCGCATTGTTTCAACCATTCTTTCTGAGAGATCTGGTCATAAGGCAAATCACACTGCCAGTCATATCCAACTCTCTGTGTTTTGAAATATTAGGTCTCTTCAATCCAGGTATATTTTAATGGTGTGGGTTGCTTTCCTGTACAGAGATGGAGGTAAAACAAGTACAAAATATATTACAGAACAATAGTTATGATCGGAGCTTACTTATTTAATTTTATAAACCTCGTATTGCAAAACGCAAGGAGTTAGACATGATTGAGATCACTGTTCTATCTTATTACCCAGACCTCTTGGAAATAATCAGCAAAATCATATGAGGTGCATAAATTGAAGTGACTGAGAAGCCAATGCACACCATCAGCAGTGTTATTACCAAATTAAAAGACCAATTCCAATTGGTGATAAATTGGGGTCATATAGAGACCTGTAAAGATTGTCATTAAGCCCATATTGGTGACACTGGGAGAAATTTTGAAATTCATATTGGACTCGCATAAAAAGGGGAATTTGTTTGGGTCGGACAGGACAGTTAGCTATCTCAGACTATTATGTTCAGACTGGTCATTTAATGAACTCGGCGTCACACGGAAGATGCATCAAAGATTGGTGCTTCAGGTTTGGTATGCAATTGGCCAAGAAGGTGATATAACTCATCAACAACTGACATCCCAAGACAATACAATCCACTAATAAATGTGTCAAGAATCAGCGATGCGGCAAAACGGAAAGGATAAAAAAATGACTCAGTGGTACAATCGTTGGAGTGTCCACTCTGAGTCTGGGAGGTCAGAGAGCCAAACCAGTGTCACAGCAAAGACTTCAAAAATGGTATGTGCTGCTTATTCCCTTGACGTTCATTATTTAAAAGGTTAAGAGCATGGACAATTCCGATAGGTTGACATCAAAGGGGATGAGGAAATTCCTCCTGAGGAAATGCCCCGCTGGGTGCAGTGAGAAAGGCAGCACCATTGTTGTGAGGTTGCTGGTACCAGAGTGCCAAGGGAAGTGACGAAACCTCCCCCCCAAACTCAGTGGCTGTTTTTGTCTCCTCTCACAGTCCTGTCTTGTGTCTTGTGTCTTTGTCCTTTGTCCATATGTGTAAGATGTGTGTTTGCCAGCTCCACCACAAGCCTGAGATCATATTAAAAATAAAAAAGGAAGGTAAGCAGCTAATACCAACATGGCATGCATACACCACCACAAATGACCAGGCCATGTCAGTGCACTGCTTCACCATGCAATCCAGACAAAATGCTCCACAAAGCCCTGAATACTCGTCCAAAACCACACCCGCTCACATACAAAGCACACAACAAGCTTTCCAGGACATTCTACCTTTACACCAAACCAGAGAACCTGAAAAGCTGGAACGTGGAAGTATATAAGCAGTGAAATGCTTGGCTAACTGCTCACATACATCCATATAATACTAGATTACACCAGTTCCAACGTCAAAAGGCAAAGAATCCCAATAATGATGGTGTGGTTTATCCCGGCACACTAAAAAAAATCCATGCTTTTGCACGTGGCTTGAATTTAGTTGCAAATCCGACATAAAAATTGCTGTTGCCTGGAACTGGAGTTTTTGGCTTGAGGAAGTCTGCTGGACCATGAATGAAATGTTTATTGAGGGTACGTCTTCTCTTTCTTAGTTGCAACTTTACGGCGTGGGGTTTCACTCAATTTGTTCATTGGCTGTGCCTTTTCTGCGAGAATAGATAATCTTAACTGCATTAATATAATATTAATGTGTGTGTGTGTGTGTGTGTGTGTGTGTGTGTGTGTGTGTGTGTGTGTGTGTGCGTGCGCGTGCACGCGTGCACGCGCACGCGCACACATTTCAAACACGGCCAGACATACAGGCAGGTTTTTTTGACACTGTCAGAGATGTACGCATAACATCTTCGACATCTATATAACAGGCAAACCAGTGATAAAAAAAGTTCCAAACAAAACTTATGCTTCCACAAACACTCTCACAGTTATTGCTGGTGCCAGATGAACAAGTCAGCAGATATGATTCGATGAAACTTTATATGTCTTACATTTTATCTCATCAGAAGCCACAGACAGACTTCTTTCTCGACATATCTCTCACCATTGCAACTCCGTTTCCCTCCCTTCCCAAAAATAATTGACATAATTTTACTCTCCTGATTGAGATGTCTAATCATTTCATGGATTGTCTTTGTGGGCAGCATTGTGATGTCAATTGTGTTAAAAAAATAATTTTTCTTTCTTTTATGTTTCCATAAAACTAAAATATTTTATTTTTTACTATGACAACATTCATATTTTTATGAATTGTTTTGCTCCCATGCAGTAAAACGTGCACTTGTGGTCCCTCAGGTGAACATGGGGATCTGCATTCTGGTATTCAATAAGCTCGTTTCAAAAGAAGGAATTCATGACAAGAAATTGAAGCATCACACTGGGTAAGCCACTTCAGTATTTCTTAAAGGACACATATTTAAGAGTTATTTTCGAGCAAGTTTGGTGAGGAATCAGAAGAGTAAAGCACAGAATTGCCTCAAGCCTTGTCATTATATGACAAGTTGACTTGCAAGCCACATCCACCATGGTCATGATTATGAAAGTGGAATTTTTTAAAGCAATACATTCGCTCACCCAGCACTCTCTTAGATAAGTTCATAATGACTTTTTCTCTTTTTTTTGTAATACCCCACGTTTTATTAACCTCCACCATCTTCGAAGATGGATGGAGGTTACTGTTTTCACCCCCTTTCTGTTTGTTTGTTATTTTGCCAAAACAAAGTTTTTGCAAGATGTGTTATCCAGCTTGTATGTTTTATTTATTTATTTATTTTTTTTGTTTTGTTTGTCTGTAATCACGTATAAAAAATTCTGCAGAGCACAGTTATCATTGGAAATTTTTGTAACTTCGCATATCAGAGGCCTATAGAGGTCCCTTTCAGTGCACAAAATTTTGAAGGTCAAGGTCAAAGGTCAAATCAGGGGAAATCAAGGGAATCAAACTTTGTCGCAAATCAGGGGAGTCGACGAAACCCTTATTTTTTGAGTAATTTTGATCGGATCGTCTTCAAACTTCATGGGAATATAGTTCATGGTCTGGCGCTCAGCTGATTAATTTTGGTGGCGATTGGCCTTCACCTTCATGGTTAGCGCCTTAGGTCAAACATATTTGACCCCAAGGTCAAATTTTCAAGTTTTCGGAACCATATCGTGTAGTACCTCAAATTGAACACCTCGATGAGTGCTTTCTAGATATGTCAACCTTGAGACATTATGACGTCATTTGGTGACGTTATGAGGCAAACGCATATTTTTCATGGTTACTCTGTAGAACGATTCTCATCGGAATCTCTCGTAGGCAGATATTCCTCAAGGAGTCGCTCCTGGTGGATAGCAGCCCTGTTCACCTCAGTGTGACCTTAAAGAAGTCACACGTGGTCACCTTTTGGCAAGATACGGGTCACCCTGCGGGTGACATTGGTTTTCTGTTTGTTTGTTTGTTTGTTTGTGACCATTATTACGGAAAAACTCTCCTCGACGGATTTCGACGAAACTTGGTGGGGGGGTTAGGTATGGTCCAAGGATCATGCCATTAAATTTTGGACTTGGTCCCCCCCCAAAAAAAAAAAACTTGTTAGAGAATTTTTTTTTTTTGCATTTCTACATGTTTAAAGTGATTTCCAAACCCCCCCCCCAAAAAATTTTTTTTTTACCCCCCCCCCAAAAGAGAATTTTTTTTTTTTGCATTTCTACATGTTTTAAGTGATTTCCAACCCCCCCAAAAAAAATTAGAGAATTTTTTTTTGCATTTCTACATGTTTTAAGTGATTTCCCAACCCTCCCCCAAAAAATTGTTACCCCCCCCCCAAAAATAGAGAAATTTTTTGTTTTTGCATTTCTACATGTTTTAAGTGATTTCCAACCCCCCCAAAAAAAAATTGTTAGATAAAAATTTTTTTTCTGCATTTCTACATATTTTAAGTGATTTCCAACCACCCCCCCCCCCAAAAAAAAATAGTTTGAGAAAAAAAATTTCTGTATTTTTACATGTTTTAAGTGATTTCCAACCCCCCCCCAAAAAATTGTTACTCCCCCCAAAAAAGAACAAAAATTTTTTTGCATTTCTACATGTTTTCAGTGATTTCCAACCCCCCCCCAAAAAAAAAAATTGGTAGAGAGAAACAAAAATTTTGCAACTTTTTTTTCAACAAAATTTCGATTTTTTTTTTTTTGCATTTTTACATGTTTTAAGTGATTTCCAACCCCCCCCCAAAAATGTTGGAGAAAAGAACTATAACTCTGTCAGCACTGTTGACATATTTAATGAATAAGATATAAGGTTCACTTGAGTGACCCAGCAGTATTGGCGTCGGAGGTTTTGCACTCTCCCGAGTGCTCCCCCTCTAGTTTTTACTTTGGCACTCGATATTTCTCATGCTTCTTTTATTGTTGCCCTTTCTCTGCAGACCAGTTCCTCTGCCACATGCTAAACTCAAATGCTCCAAGTGTGGCATTGTTTCCGGTAACGCCCTCTCCGCCTCAACAACTAGCAATGCAATGTGAGTCTGGCATCGCTTGCTCAAGGGATTGTGGTTACACAAGTTATATTTTCTTTTTTTACATTACAGTTTTGCGATCGGTGTTGATCACATCCGCTTCATTTATTTTTGCTCGCATTGATGCATTATTGCACATACATATTAGACAATTTGCATGAAAGGTAAAATTAAAAAATAAATCTGTGGTTTGTTATGTAGAAGATAAAGTCAAGCTTATAAAACAAAATTCTGGAATTCAAATTCAGAGAGACAATAGTGCAGATGTACTCCATTCACATTTTTTCTCAAACTGACTCGAGCGCAGACGGCCAACGGTTTTGCTTTTGAATTCGCTGAGGAATATTCCCCCTTGTTGGTCCAAATTATGATGGGAGTGAAATTTGGATATATTTTCCGGTAAAGCAAAGGGAGTAATCTAATAAATAAATATCATGTTCTGTCTGTCTGTTTGTTTGTCTGTCTCTCTGTGTGTAACACCAATCATGCAACAACTCCTGGGGAAATTTCCACCAAACTTGGCACATGGACCAAGTCGACCTTGTGGTGAACATGGGCTACTTCGTTTCATATGTAGTCACGGGGGTTCAGGATGGAAGGTCAACAAAAATTCTCTCTGTAAATGTGTATCATGTACCACCACCTGATGGTGGTGGCAGAAGGTATTACAAGTCATCTGTGGAGATAACTTAGAGTTTTTGCACTGTACATGTCCCCAGAGAGTGGAAAGCCCCAAAGCCAACCTCCACTAATCAGGGGAGGCAGGGTAAGGAGGGGGGAGTGCAGAGGGAGGGCAAGAGAGGTTGTGGGAGTGCTGAGGGAGAAGGGGTGGGAGGAGGCAGGGGTGAGAGGAAGGGAAGGGATTGGAGGAGGGAGGGGAACGGGCAGGAGGAGGGAGGGGAAGGGGCGGGAGGAAGGACCCAGCATTTCCTGGAAACGCCAGCCACCCCTGCTAGTATAAAATAAATGAGGAATCGATTCACTAAACAAATTCTGGAGTAATGTAAACTCCCCTTAAAATGGCAAAAAACTTGATTCCATTTCAATGTTTAATTGTTCTTCCTCAATAGGAATTGTGGAAGAGGTTTGAGTTTCAAGGAGCATTCTTAATTTTACCTCAAAAGTGGCAGCTATGGTTGTGATAATGGTTGTTAACTTCAGGGTTCACTGGAAACTGCTTTGTGAATAATGGTAATCAGTCATCAAAACAATGCTGTGGCATTAATGTGGTGATCGTGAGGGTCCATATTCCTGATCTTGCCATTGATGGCATGTTTTTTTCAGATATAAATTGACCAAATTGCCACTTCCAATTTGTGGAGGAGTAAAAAAAAACTTCTATTGAGGTCTTTTCAGTTTGTGTGCATCACTGTCTTTCTTCAGTGAATGTTTTGGTGTTCATTTCAATTTCCTTGAGGACATTAACGTTCAACCACAAAGTGGAGAATGACATCCCAAACAGGCCATGCAAACCAAGAAAGACAGTTTGGTTAACCCCTGTAGAAATATCTCAAATGAACTGCTCGGACATTTCCAACAATGTGCAAGCAACATGACAATTATGAGACTTGCTCAGTTTTTAAAATATTTTGGAAATGAAACCATTAATACTCCTACCTTTCGGCAGATTTAACCCACGACCTCTAAGATATCAACAGCTAAATGTCTTTACAACTTGTACACCACCTTACTCAATTTATATTACTGGGTTCATTTTTACTTTGTGTGTTACATGGAAGAGGGAGGAGGGGATCCATAGCTAAAATGTCTTAAGAATAATATGGACCGTGTGATCAAGCAGGTTATATTTACCCTGGTGTTAGATAGTGGTGGAAGTAAATCATATGGTTAAACATGCAGCTCTGAGGCAGTAAGTGTAAACTTAAAAGCAGATTCTGGTAAAATTGTTGTGTTAAACCTCCTGCAACAGGTGAGACCAGGTGGAGGATTTGTGGCACCAAGCAAGGCACAAAAAAGAGCTTCAATCAATCAATTTCGATTTTATTCAATTTAAACAAAGATGTGACAAAAGTCCGAAGACTTAAAAGTCCAGTTTAAAATGTAAAAAAGAAAAAATACAAAGATATTGTTGTGGGCCAGGGGTCGGGTGAGACAACCACCGGGGGGGGAGCTATCTCGGGTTCCCAACAGACTCCCCGGAATTGCAGTCTGTCGCACACGGATAAATCGCAAACCGACCGTGAACGCCAAAATCTCAACCACGTGACCTAGGGTGTTCCCGTCTATGGGTTAATCGGATTACCTAATTAATCACATGACCTAATTACCAGGGGACATGCCCTCAGTACACCTTGTCCGAACCAGATCACTTTACCGGATCAGATGCAGCCGAGCGACACTGCCAAGGATGTACTGGCTAAAAGGAACGGATCGTTGGGAATAAAGTCCCGGCTAAGTGATGAAACGGACCATGCTGGATCCATGAAAGAACGGACAAAAACGAGCTGGGAACATTTATACAAAGGATTTATTTATTACAGGCAGGCAAGGAAAGATATGAGGCACAGTGAATGTTGTTTATTGTTGTCTGCAGCAAGAATAGGAAGAAATGTGAGAGGTGCGGCAATACACGAGCAACTTACAAAAGCAGACACAGAGCAGAGTTATCCAGATATAATTATTGTGCAATCTTAACTGAAGCGAGGACAGGCACCAGGACACACACACACACGGATGAAGGGGAATTGATGAAGAGAAAAAGAAGAGGAGATGAGGATAACGGTCTCTCAATACCTTGCACGATTGCCCGACCGCGCCACCAGTACATTTTGGGGGGGATGCTCCACTGGGCGATGCCTCCCTGACAGCTGCTGTCACATCGTCTCTTGCTTCGTTGCACTCATGCAGCTAGCATCGGTCCACAGAATGAGACGCGACCGTCGGGTGTGAAGGGAGGAACTTGGGTGGAGTCAGACGCCAATAGGTGGAGAGAGGCAGAGTCCGAAGCAAGTGGGGGGAGAAGGGCGGCGTGGTGGTGAAGAAGGCATAGTCAGCAGGCGAAATGGTAAAGAAGGGCGGAGCCAGCAGTTGAATCGGTAGGTTGGCGATCCCAAGCCAGACAGAACGAGGCAACAGGACTGAAGACAGGAACGATGGGCAGAAACCATGAGTAGGAATAACGAGCAGGAACGACAAACAGGAACGATAGACTAGTGGCTCCGCGGTCAATCCTTTTATAGCGCCCGTGGTGCAGGCAGGGGCGACGACCCGAAGCGATATGTTGTCATCCAAATCTGGCGCTCTGATTGGGCCCTGGCCAGTACACGGGCCGGCCACCATGACCGGAAGCGGGTCCACTTTACTTAGGGCCAGATGGTTCCAAGCTGTGTAATCGTCTTACTCCAAGCACCGTGATATGAATCGCCTTGCACCGAACTCCGTGATATGAATCGCCTTGCACCGAACTGTGTGATATGAATCGCCTTGCACCAAAACCCCTGCCGTGCCCCGGCAATCCACGGTTGGCACTGGTCAATATGCTTGCTCCATGGTGCGGCGCGCAGACCGTGCGATCCGGCCGCACATCATGCCTCTGCCTGGGAGCAGCTGCATCGAGGCGGAGGTGCAGGAGGATGTTTGCCATCTGTGGGAGACATTTGTGGCCGTCGTGGTGAGCAAAGACCGACAGTAAGATATTATTGTAACCCCATGTTCAACACCTGACCTCACCTGTTAACAAAGATGCCGACCAAAGATGTGTGTTATTTGTGCCCCGTTCTGTATGATGACAAAGTATCATGGGCTGCGCGCGGGTCTGCTATTGTACACGTGGTCAGTGCGCAGGTCCGCCCGCCATCGAGCATGCCCCGTACAGTGTGTGCGGGTCCGCCATTGTACACGTAGTCAGCGCGCGGGTCCACCCGCCATCGAGCATGCCCTGTACATTGCGCGCGGGTCCGCCATTGTACACATAGTTAGCGCGTGGTTCTGCCCACCATTGAGCATGCCCCGTACAGTTCGCACGGGTCCGCCATTAAGCACGTGGCCATTTATCAAAGGTGGTGTCATGTGCACGGGGCTCGCCCTAATCTGTGTCAGGGAGTTGAGGGAAATGATTGGATATAATTAATTATTAGATGGAGATTCGGATTGAAGAAAGGCCAGACACAATTACTAAATGGAGATTTGGATTGAAGAAGATATATATATATATATATATATATATATATATATATATATATATATATATATATATATATATATATATTAATGGAGATTTGAATTGAAGAAGAGTGCGCCGTGTGCATAATGTATGTTATTCGCATTTAGTGTGTTGGTTATGCCTCTGATCGCTTGAACAGTGGGTGAGGGGACATCGTTGTGCTGCACATGCTCCATGCAGTGCTGGAGTTTATTGTTGGCTTCTACTGGTCTTCTCTGAGGACACATTGTTACATGAAGGTGTGGCTGTGGTTTTTACAAATGGATGTCCGAGCATAGCTCCTCCTGGATCACGCGAGGACCCCTTGCTTGGATTTACCTCAGGAATAGAGAAAAAAGACAGAGTAGGAATGAGTTCAGAGGTTTACTCAGACCTTATTATGAAATTTACACAATGCACTGTCCCGTTCGACACACCAGACAAGAAGGAAGGGACTATCTGAACGTACATTAATGAAATAACTGACTGGGGATCACTGTATGTTGGCTGCTATTGGAGTTGGTGGCTGTGGTTTCCAGAACCACAACAATATGCTATTTATATACAATACACTGAAAAACACTGTATTAATATCATTTAAATTATATTTTTAAAAACATTGTATTAAATCCAACATGTGTAAATTAATACGACTCAAAGGAGTACAGTCGCGTATAATTGTTAACAGAAGCATAATTGGAGCAACAACAAAAAACAATGAGTAATGGCAATTAAATCCAAGAAATATATATATATATATATATATATATATATATATATATATATATATATATATATATATATATATATATATATATATATATATATATATATATATATATATATATCTGCGAAGCTGCGATCGGGCAGGGGCATGTTGTAAAGCTTGGGCCACATTTGCACACACGTAGCGGGCTCGTTGGCCAGCGCTGGTCGGGGCGCCCGAGTGGGCGTGCGAGACCGACGCTGCCCTCAGCCGGTCATCAGGTCATGGCCCAGGGGTTCTTGCAAGGCGATTCATAATGCGGAGTTCGGTGTGGGCGATTCATATCATGTCGTGAGGTCGGAACGGGACATCTTTGCGGCATAGGGTCATCTTGCTGGAAATGGAATGTTGCAGTTACCGGCCATCGCGGCCGGGCCACACAGGGGGTTGGGTCCAATCAGAGCGCCCGATGCGGGTGACATCACTGAGTTTTGGGGTGGGCCCATGTCATGTGGCCTATAAAGGTCTGAGCGGATCCTTCTTTCTCTCTCTGCTGCCCTGCCTCGCCTTCCGCTCAAACTGTACCTCGACTCCACCTTCTGTCCTCATCACTGGGCTCCTACTCCTCTTCTCCCCCACACGATGCTCCACCCTCCCAACTCAAGCCCTCCTTCATGCCCACAGTCTCGACGCGAGCTGCCCGAAGCGAGAGACGATGTGCCAGTTGTCTTGAGGGGGGGGGGGACGTACTCCACCATAGAGTACTCCCCCCAAACGTATTGGTGGTGTGTTCGGGAACCATGTCTCAGTTATACAAAGGTACTGAGAGACTGTAGCCTCAACTCCTCTCCTGTCTTGCCTCAATCCCTCTTCATCGAGTTTTGTGTGTGTGTGTGTGTGTGTGTGTGTGTGTGTGTGTGTGTGTGTGTGTGTGTGTGTGTGTGTGTGTGTGTGTGTGTGTGTGTGTGTGTGTGTGTGTGTGTGTGTGTGTGTGTGTCCTGGTGCCTATCTATGTAAGTAAGCCTGCAGAAGATCGTTATTATTATTTTCGGGTTCGGTCTGCTCTGTGTCCGCTTTTATAAGTTGCTTGTTATTTGCTGCACCACACCTCTCTCCCCTATCTCTAGACAACACACCCCAATAAATCTCTTTGTCGTACCACATACCTTTCCTCGCTCATTGAATATTATTCGAAATGTTCCCTGCTCGTTTTTGTCTTTTCTTCCATTGATCCAGCATGGTCCGAATCCTAGCTTAGCCGGGACTTTATTCCCAACGATCCGTTCCTTTTAGCCTGTACGTCCTTGACAGTGTCGCTCGGTTTCATCCGATCTGGTAAAGTGATCCGGTTCGGACAAAGCGTTCCGAGTGCGTGTTCCCTGGTAATTAAATCACGTGGTTATTTTTAGGTAACTGGATTAACTAGACGGAGGACCCTAAGTCATGTGGTTGAGTTATTTGCGTTCACGGTCGGTTAAGCGACCCGCCGCATCACGGAATTATCCGTGTGCGACGGTCTACAATTCCAGGGAATTTGGTGGAGCCGAGATAGCTTCCCTCACCTCGTGGTCTTCTCACCGACCCCCGGGCCACAACAATGTGTGTGTGTGTGTGTGTGTGTGTGTGTGTGTGTGTGTGTGTGTGTGTGTGTGTGTGTGTGTGTGTGTGTGTGTGTGTGTGTGTGTGTGTGTGTGTGTACTCGACGACCCGTGAACCCGTTGGGTTCCCGTTGTGTTAGTGGTTGATGAATAAAATCATTTCAAGAAAAAAAAGATAGCTCCAGCGAACTATACTGCTGAGGTTGTCTGCATTGATCAAATTCTCCCGAAGAGTATTTGACTGAATCGGGAATTGATTTTTTTATAATTTTTTTGTTGCCCGATTTGAGCTAAACTTGATACTGCACACCGCAGGATAATATTGAGTAAGTTGGCCTTAAAAATTTTGCACTATCGTAAACCGTTTTAGCTGGATTATGGGAATATCTTCTTCTTCTTCTTCTTCTTCTTTCGGCTGCTCCCTTTCGGGGTCGCCACAGCGGATCATCCGTATGAACCGCATCTGGATTACGGGAATACATATATACAGTATGTATATATATATATATATATATATATATATATATATATATATATATATATATATATATATTTTGAAGGTTTGAGTATCTACCACAGAATTTGTTGATATCTAGAGTATATATATATGTTGATATGTAGAGTGTATCAATCATATACTGGAAATGGATTGTATAAACAATCCATATGCAGTCAATATATATTGTGAAGGCTCTAAAAATCGGCCAGGCAATGGGATTCATCAATGATGTGTAAAGACTCGTGCAAGCAGCTTTGTTAAATAAGGATTGTTCATGCTTAACTAGAAGCCTGGCAAGTCGAGACGGCTCTGATCAGTTTATCTGAGGGAGACGCGATAAGTGAAGAATGCCTTAAGCACGTCGAGTTTCCTCCTAACTTATTCTAGTTCAATAGTGACTGTTTAAAAATGTACCTGTCCGTTGGACAGAATTGATTCAAGCGTTTGCGGTCATAATAATATTTATGTCCAAAAGTTGTTCCCCTTGAAAGCCATGATAACCTGTTATACACCTCAACACGGAGTTCACCCAAGGTGCAAGTCCCCTTTGGAAAGGGAGGAAGTTAAATCACCACAACCTCTGTCGTGTGACCCTTTGTCCTCCTGTCAAGTTTGGTTGTGATTGGATAAGTAAAAACCAAATGTATTGCGCTGAAAAAAAAAAAGACATCCCAAATTGCATATTGCAGCAATAAAAATACCCAATTAGAATGACAACCAATAATAATTGAAAATTCCCTTTAAAATTCGTAATTTTATTTTCTCCATTTTTTTTGGAGAATAATGAGCAGTTGGAGATGTATCAAATATCTAATCTGTGCTGTTTATATGCATCGCAGGCAATGTTTGTACAATCCCCATCATTCTTTACTTTTATTTATAAGATACAATTTGTGATGTTTGTTCTTAAAAAAAAATTAATTTCTCTTCTCTTCCATCCCCTTGTCTCTTTCCTTATTTTGTTTGTATCTCTCTCTCTCTCTCTCTCTCTCTCTCTCTCTCTCTCTCTCTCTCTCTCTCTCTCTCTCTCTCTCTCTCTCTCTCTCTCTCTCTCTCTCTCTCTCTGTCTCTCTCTCTGTCTCTGTCTCTGTCTCTGTCTCTGTCTCTGTCTCTGTCTCTGTCTCTGTCTCTGTCTCTGTCTCTGTCTCTGTCTCTGTCTCTTTCTCTTTCTCTTTCTCTCTCTCTCTTTCTCTTTCTCTTTCTCTTTCTCTTTCTCTTTCTCTCTCTCTCTTTCTCTCTCTCTTTCTCTCTCTTTCTCTTTCTTTCTCTTTCTCTTTCTCTCTCTTTCTCTTTCTTCCTCTTTCTTTCTCTTTCTTTCTCTTTCTTTCTCTCTCTTTCTCTCTCTCTCTCTCTCTCTTTCTCTCTCTTTCTCTCTCTTTCTCTCTCTTTCTCTCTCTTTCTCTCTCTTCTACCTTTTCATCTCATTTGTTCTCTTGGCTGTTTTTCCTCTCTCGCACTCCCTCGGTTCCCACCCCCACTCTCCCTATCCCTCCTCTTTCCGCTTCTTTCTCTTCATTCCACTTTGCTTCTATACTTATCTTTTTGCCTTCTTTTTGTTACTTCTCTTTGTTACTTATCTTTGTTCCTTATCTTTGTTACTTATCTCTGTTAAATATCCTCATTAATTCTCTTCATTATTTCTCTTCAATACTTCCCTTCTTTCTTCTCCTTCTCTTTGTTCCCTTCTCTTATCTTCCTTCTCCTCACCCCTCCTCCACACCTCCCCCAGGGCATCATTGTGGAGTTCTTGCGTGGTGCTGCCATTGTTGGCCCTCACCTGGATGTCTGCAGTGCTTGCCATAACTGATCGACGATCATCTCTATTCCAGATTCTTTTTGCTGTTTTTGACTCATTGCAAGGTTTTGTGGTGCTTGTGGTGCATAGCATCCTTCGTAAGGAGGTCGGTGCTGACGTCGCACAACTCAATTACCTGACTCCATTTTTTTGTCCTTGTCCTTGTTTTTGTACTGCCATTCACATTTATAGTTTGAGGTGTGTGTGAGTTTGTGTGTGTGTTTTTTTTTTCAATGACATTCTGTCGGACCCCACTATTGGTGGATTCGCTATTGGTGGACCCCGTGTATTCATGGGTCATAAAGTTTGACCTGCTTCTGCATTCGTGCTTCGCATATTTGCATCATTTTTTTTTCTTATTTTACACTTCAGGACTTGTGTGCTATAGCCACCTGGGAAATTGGAAATCAGCCACATCACAGCATTACATGAAAACAAACGGATTTTCTTAACTACAGTCCAACTAGCTCACTTCCAATCATCAACAAGGTCATGCAATCCATCATCGCAGTTGATATAAAATCATTCCTTTTCTCCAAAAGCCTCATCTCAGATCAATTTGGATTCAGACCTGGTGACTCTACTTTGGACATGTTGCTTCTACTCTCCCAACAAAGATGTTGGCCCTCATTATCAGACAGGAGATCAGTGCTATCTCCATGGACATATCTTGAGCTTTTGATGCAGACTGGAAGCCTGCCTTGCTCTCCAAGCTATCTACAAGGACTTCGAAGGAATTAAGGGACAGAAGGAGGCCATTCGGTCCTTCATGCCTGTGCCACACCAATACTAGATTTAATCAATCCGTTCATACCCTGTCCCTTCGTGTGCAGCCTTTTTGGCTGCGACACTGGGACTCATTTTGCCGACCTCAGAAGGATGACAGGCTGAATTAACCCCCTCATTTTAATTCAGCAGCCAACGGGGCTTGAACTCAGGATCCCAGGATCCCAACCCACCAGCTGAACCACTAAGCCAACACCAGGTTTAAACTAAGCCAACACCAGGTTTGCTTTTGGAATCCAAGGCCAACTCTACTCTTGGATGACTGACTTCCTCTTCCTTGGATGAATAAATATAACAATGCCCTGACATTCGCAGCATTTTTCAGGAAAGTATCCCCCATAAATGTCGTGGTCTGACCATGCTCACATTGTGGTACATACATAATGGAAGTACAGTACTCGTGTTGTAATGATACATTGTGTATATATATATATCTATATATATATATATATATATATATATATATATTTATATATATATATATATATATATATAGATATTTTTTTCATCTCAACTCACAAATGTATAAGTCGATTGGTTAATTTTCCCATTTTTCTTTCCTTCATTCATAGACAAGTCGACTTGGAGTACAGTAATCCCTTAAATATTGTGGAGGTGACATAGCTGTAAAATTCCACGATAGTTAAAACCATTTTCCTTTGTGAATATGGGGGTTAGGTTCCTCGACTTTGAGAACATATTGATGAAGGTGTGCGGCAGCCAAAAATAAACACATCACAATTGAAACTAGAAAGCATCTGAAAATGCAAAGCCTGTCCGCGTTTGCTTTGTAATCGGACTTCTTCTACATCTGCACGTGAAACATGATGAAAACAGCAAAAAAAATAATGCAAAAGAAATAAACATGGAAGTGTTAATATACCGGTGGCTTCACATCTTGCGCTGCACACAAATCAAACAAGCCTGTTGTTATGGAAACCGCCGACATGTCAAAACGGCAAAATTGATCGTTCTGATATTTGGTTAACCAAGTTAATGATGCAACATGCAAATTTTGTTCAAATTTCAAGTCAATCGGATGAAAATTGACGATAGTATGCACCCTTGTCCTTTGACTTTTTGCTCTAAATAATACAATTGGCTACTAGCTTTTGATTGGTGAACCAATTCAGTGACCCAATATGCAAATTCTTTAAATTTAAGGTCAATTGGATGAAAATTAACGATTTTATGTGATGCTGACCTTTGACCTTTTGACCAAATTATTAATTTGTCTTCTCCATATTCTCATCATAAAACTTTGTTGAAAATTTCATGACAAAAGCTCAAGTATCAAAAAAAGTTATGGCCAGGGCAGACACACAGACAGTCAGATCAGACACACAGAAGTAATTGTAAAACCAAGTCTCGAGCTGTGCTTTGGGGGACGAGCTAATAAATAGGCCTTATGATAAAGTCTTCTGCTACGGTGAAGCAGATTTAACTTGCCTCCCTCACCACCATCATTCCTCCCCTATTCACCTCTTAAATCCTTTTCTCTTGTAATACGTCGATGTGTTTCTTTTATAAATCGTTTTTCAGCTCCGTAGACCAGCGAATAAATGAAATTAAAATAATCTATAAGTTTTTATAAAATCGTTAAATTGAGCTGTTAGATCAGGACATAAAGAAGTTGCTTCCAATTTGTCAAAACACAATATTCAAACCTGTGATATTTAAGGGTTTACCGTATAGGACAAAGCTATTGCAAATACGGTAGTTAGGAAAACTGTCTTTCATTCAGGACAATCCAGGTGTTAATTCCCCACTGATGCTCATTCCTGCCTTGGGTACTTCTTGATATTAAGCAAGCCTATTTAGGATTTAAAACATGCAACAGAATCATTATGAGCACAGACTGAAAGCACGTTACATTTTTTTTCCCAGTTCGCTACTCCTCAAAAAAAATAGGACCACCTGTCCTGACACTCACCTGGATCAGGAGCAAGTCACTCAAACTCCGTGCAGACCTCCTTAGACCCTGAATTTTTTGATGCGGTGAACAAACTTAGGTACATCATGGGTGATGAAGGTTGTGGTCAAGTTTCATTGAAATTGTTTGTGTAGATCAGAGAAGAAAGCAAATAATTATTTTGGGGGGTTAAAACCCTCCCGTAAACTCCCTGAATGAACGCAGATTTTGCTGCAGTCGAGAAACTTTGGTGCAGCTTTGGTGATGAAGGTTGTCATCATGTTTCATCGAAATTGTGTGTGGTTTCCAAGAAGAGAGCAAATACTATTTTGTGGTGTCAACCCTTTACCCTCCCCCCCCCCCCACAGACCCCCTTGATGAGCGCAGATTATTATGCAGACGATAAACTTTGGTCCATCATGGTTGATCAAGGTTGTGGTGAAGTTTCATAAAAATTGTGTGTGAAGTTTCAGAGAAGATAGCAAATACCTATTTGCGGGTGTTAAAACCCCTCCGTAGACCCCTTAATGAGAGCAGATTTTGATTTGGTCAATACACCTTCGTTAGGCATCAGATATGAAGCTTGTGGCCAAGTTTCATCAAAACCACTTATTTAGTTCAAGCGATAATGACTGAAGTGTTTATGGACTGACTCACTGACCGACTTACTGACTGACTGACTCACCTACAGACATTGCTCGATAGCAAAAGCTCACCTGACTAAAGTCCAGGTGAGATAACAAATGACAATAACAATGACACCAAATGACACTTAATGTCATACGAGAAGGGCACTCGGTAGAGTGCATACCTCCACCACACATTGCCTGATCCTAGAGAACATGTCGGGCCAGTTACATTTTTGAAATATCATGCTATACACCAGGGGTTCTCAACCTTTTTTTCCTGGGGTACCATTTCACATGTTCGTGGTCCCACCGAGTTCCACTTTACCAAAATCCACCTAAAATAGTGTTTATTTGCATTACAGATACGACAATGGGGAGTTAAACAATACTAACAATTCACAACTATGACATTGAGCAATCTGATCTGAACAAAAGAATGATACAGTAAGTACCTATTTGATTGTGTAAAACGTCCAGTTAATGGGATGGTTGAGCCTGCTTCTTGCTCACAAGCAGGTCGATGTCAGGCTTTGTTTTGGATAAAGTTCACCGAACATCATGTTCATCATCCAGTGGGGATCTTTGTTTTGTTTTTAGAATTAGGACTGATGAGAACCCAGCTTCACACAGCCATGTAGATGGGAATACTATGAGCGAATGAACAGCCAGGGCAGCTCGCTTAGGGTAAGACCCCAACATTCCACACCAGAAGTCCGCAACATTCATCTCGTCAAACTGATCTCGGGCTGTGGAGTCGTTCTGGAGATCAATCAAGCTTTCCTGTAGTCCTGTTCCAGGTGGCAAATCCAATGCATTCATGCGAAATGGGTTGCGAATCATTTTCAGATCCAGTTCCTTGAGATCCGGAAAATAGGAATTTAATTCCTCATCCAAATAAGCGAGGTGATCTTTTACCAGTTGTATGAACTCCCTTAGGGGATTCTTTTCACGCTTCTGAAGAATAGCGGCCGTGCAAGAAAACATGACCACCACTCCCGCTTTAACATTCGTCTTCCACAGACGGAGTTTTTCCTGAAATCCCTTGACCTTGTCTATGAAGTCAATGATAGTCGCGCCAGTCCCCTCAAGAGACTTGTTCAGGGCGTTTAACTGAGAGAAAATGTCGACCAAATAAGCCAGGTGCAATGCCCAGTCGGGGTCGTTCAAAGCAGCGACAAAATCGACAGTCTTTGGTTTTTCATCGTTTTCGAAGAATTCACGAAGCTCATCTCGCAGTTCAAACATGCGCTCCGCCATATTTCCATGGGATAACCATCTCACCTCAGTGTGGAATAAGAGAACTTTATGGTTGGAGTCGAAATCCTCGCAAAGTTTCTTGAAAAGTCGCGAATTGAGAGCCTGGGATTTCACATGGTTCACAATTTTGATCATGGTTTGGGGATCATGGCTTGGGGAGTGCCTTGGCTGCGAGTGCGTGGCGGTGGATCGTACAGTGTAGGCCGCGCACTTCAGGAGCAACTGCCTTCACAAGCGTTTGGAAACCTGATCTGCACCCTGACATAGGTGGAGCACCATCTGTAGTACAGCCTTTCATATCAACCCATGACAGCCCAACTTGATCAAAGACGGAAGACACCTCTTCGAAAATGTCCTTTGCTTTCGTTGTGGTTTTAAGCGGCGGCAAAATAGTATTTCATCCTTGAACTTGGCTTTATGCACGTACCGAACGGACGCTAACAGTTGGGCACAATTTGCCACGTCAGTTGACTCATCCAATTGCATAGAAAATCCGCATGGAGATGCCTTGATTTCTGCCACCACCTGGTCACGAATATTGGTTGACATTTCTTCAATACGCCTCTGAACTGTGTTGTTTGACAACGAAAGAGAATTGAGCTTCTTGGCGCTTTGTTCTCCCAGCATGAGATGTACGATATCCTTTGTGGCGGGAAGGATGAGGCTTTCACCGACGGTGTGAGGTTTTTTTCTGTTCTGCAATTCGCAGTGTAACTAAGTAGGATGCCTTTACGGCTGCCGTGGACTGCTGTTGAAAACTGCCGCTGCCGTCGAAGTGTGCTCTTTTCATGACATTTTCCTTCCGATGAAAAAAATCATGGTCCTTGTCGCTGTGTTCAGGATGAACAGAATCAAAATGGCGCTTCAATAGACTTGGCTTCATAGATTGATTGCCGAGAACTTTTCCACAAATCACACACTGTGGAGCTTCTAATTCATCTTTTTGGATGGAAGTGAAGCCGAACTTGAGATAATAAGGGAAACTCTAACACCAGGGCAGTCTGTGGTTGATCAGTGCCCCAGGCGAGATACTCTTCCAGTCTTTGGAATTTCAATCCATCGACTGTAACTGATAGGGAGGGTTATGAGGCATGTGTTGATCCCCATGGGTCTGGAACCGTGGACCGAATAACACTAAGTTTCTCGACTTTGCAAGAATTCATAGACTGAAGGTGGCTGGTGCATGGTTTCAGTGCCCAGAGGCTCATCGTTGGACTTGGTATTCCAACGCTGGCGGTGTTGCAAAGGAGATTGACCATGTGCTCGTTGATGGTCGCTGGAGGATGATCCAGAACTGCAGGGTCTAACGGAGTGCTCAGTTCCACAAGACCGACCACAGGCTTGTAGCAACTCTGAAGTTTCAGCTCAAATCTAGGAGAATAGTACCATCCCAGCCGAGGCTGGATGTTGGCAAGCTCAAGGATGAGAGGGTAGCTGAGGAGTTTGTGAGCAGTTTGCGTGGGGATTTGGAGGGGTCTGGGTTCTGTGGGGAATCCTGAAGAGTTGTGGAGTGCCTTCAAGGCCACCATCCTTGATGTTGCCAGTGGATGTCGTGGAACTCACCGCAGGGCGAATGAGAGTTTTGTCTCTCAAGGGACACTAGATACCATTGACCAGAGTCACAGAGCCAGGGTTAATGGTAGAGCTGAGCTGTTCAGGGAGTTGAGACTGTACGTGCTAAAACAGTTAAAACTGTACGTGCATTAAGGGTGGACAAGGAGGCCAATGTGCGAGGAATCTGTGAGGGGGTAGAGCATCACCTGTGGTTCAGTGATTGTCATCCTGCTTACAGGGGAATTTGTGCATTGTGTTCCTCCAAGCCCATCCCTTGGTGTACTGCAGTTAGAGCGGAGGGTGGTGGGCTCTTCACAGAGGAGTCCAAAGTGAAGGCACGCTGGTCTGGTTACTTTGAGCGGCAGTACCAGGCTGAATATCAAGTCCACGCTGAACTTCTCAAGTCTGGTAAAATGCTTTACTCATGTCATTGCATGCAGTTCTGTGCTCTGCCTGGAACACAGGCATCATCCTAACTGACTGGAAGAGGGGCCTTGTTGTCCCTCTCTGGAAAGGGAAGGGTGATCGCCAAGACTGCAACAACTACCGAGGGGTGACGCTGCTCACAGTGCCGGGAAAGGTCTTTGCTCGGATAATTCTTCATTGGGTTTGCCACAATCTGCTTGAGCACCAGCACTCAGAGCAGTCAGGCTTTACACCAAAAAGGTCAATGATTGACCGTGTCCTTGCCCTTTGGGTGCTCACTGAATCCAGACGAAAGTTTTGGCATGGGTTGCTTGCAGCCAATGTTGATCTTTGCAAAGTGTTGGTCGATTCATTAAATCGGGATGCCGTCTGGGATCCCCGCTGTATCCAGTGTCCCTTCTTGGTCTTCGTGGGGTGCCACCACAATCTGTTGTGTGAACTATACTCTGGTACTGAGAGTGCGGTGAGATGTGGTGATACCATCTCCGACTTATTTCTTGTTGTTACTGGAGTTCATCAAGGGGGTGTACTGACCCCCACACTTTTCGGCACTTGTGTGGACTGGATTCTGGGGATGATGTTGGAGAGATCAGGCTACGGTGCATCGTTTGGGAATGACAAGATCTCTGACATTGATTTTGCAGATGATGCAATCATCGGTGTGGAGACACTCGATATACCTTTGGGGTCTCTCGTGGTGCTGATGGAGGAGTCTGAGCCACTGGCATTACAGGTTCCTTTGGTCAAAACTAAAGGCCCGGTCACACCTTGACGTTTTAGCCAGCGATGGCAACGTATTAAAATGTATGTAAAACGCTGGCTTACGTTGAACTTTTGATGTTTTTTTAAAAAGATTTGGACGTATTCATAGCGACTTGGTCTTTTGTATACCGCATTGGTAACGGACACAGAACGTTTCGTTGTGTTATAGATAACTTATACCAACGAATGCTGAACCTGTTGTCGGCTTACACAACCGATGCCCAACGATAGTCTAACTCAGGCATAGCGCGTTGCACGCATCACCGACGATGTCGTGACGTAGCCTATTAAAAGGCTGACGCACAACGATTCGAATCATAACTGCCGTAGAAATGGAAGGGTCAACATCACGGTCACACCTTGGCGATCTTGCCAGCGTATGCCGACCTAAGAAAAATGTGTCTAAAACGTTGTGGCACGTCGAATACGGTATGAGTAAGTTTGGTATACGTGAGTAGAACGCTAAAGTACGCTATCATACGTCGTAGTAAGTAGAGTACGTCAAGAAATTTTAAACATGTTCAAAATTTTACGACGTACTCGGCGTATGACAAACGTTCCGCATGCGATGGGGATAAGTTTTACACACGATATGTGGACGCTTACACACGTCCACAAAGGCTACTTATAAACTACTCATAAGTCGAAACACGTCGCGGTAATGTCTTTTTTACGCGAAACTTATTTCTAACTTATGTTTGACGTGCTTTGAACCAATTCTTTACGTAGTCCCAACACACGTCGACGTATGTAGACGTATTCCAATGACGTCTTCCGGTCGACAAAAAAAAAAAAAATGAACGTGTTTCTAGCTTACAACTGCCATATAAAGACGTGTTCCCAGCGGTTTTGGGAATTGGTATATAAAAATGCTGCTCATAAAAGGGGAACCCAACAGTGTTTTCGAGTCCTTTTTGAGTCGATGTCCATGTCAGCAGTAACAGTATCAGTATCAGTATTAGTATTAGTATTAGTATTAGTATTAGTAGTAGTTTGTTCATGTTGGCAGTAGTAGGTGAGTGTGAGGGGGAGGGTGTGGGTTATGATGGATCGTCCTTGCGTTTAACGATTTAACGATTTAAATGATAAACTCAACGATTTAAATGGCTGCATCTCCACTATTGAAAGTAGACGCTTGCGCTCAACAATTGGATTTTTTTTTTTTACACTCAACGACTTTTAAACGGTACCACTCACCTATTTTCATTGTTTACAATGAACGATTTAAATTGCTGTCACTCACCTTTGTTTTTTGACGCTGGGGTTTGGAAATTTGAAGCGTTTCTTCTGAACGTGTTAAAACGCTCAAACTCGACTATTTTAAATAGACGCTGCCGATGGACAATTGGAATCATAGCCAAGCTAGACTTCGAAGTGTGAACATCCTCGTCATGCCGAAGAAAAGTTTGAAGAATGCTGCAAATAAGTGTCCTGGCCATGGCCGTGGACGCTGACGCAAGGACGATCCATTATACCGACGTCTTTCAGCCTATGAGTAACTTAAAAGTAACGTCTGTCGATGTGTGGCAACGATCGCGTAACGTGCCAACAACACGTTAATCATAGGTTAGAAATAAGTTTCGGGTACGCTAAACATTACCTCGGCGTGTCTCAACTTATGATTAACTTACAAGTAGCATGTGTTGACGTCTGTCAACGATCGCAGACCGTGCATACAACTTGTGGCCAGCGTAGCGGAACGTGTGAGTCATACGCCGGCATACGTCGTGAAATTTCAAGCATGAAAAAATTTGAGGACAACCGAAAAGTACAACGTTTAAAGCCAACATACAACGACGTATGGCAGTGTTTTTCAGCGTGCTCTCAATGTTATCAAAACTTACCCATAACGTATTCAACGTGTGCCAGCGTTTTAGAAAAAAAATTCAAAAATCGGCATACGTTGGCTAAAACGTCAAGGTGTGACCGGGCCTTTAGTTCCAGGCTTTCAATAATATATTGGATGCTGCTATCTTGTCTGTACCTGTTTGTGGTGAGAATGTTCAGGACATGGAGAGATTCACTTTCCTTGGCAATGATATTCACATATCTGCTGGCTATGAGCCAGAGGTCAGTAGACGTCTGGGTCAGGCCTTGGGAGTCTTGGATTCACTGGATCATGGGGTGTGGCACTGTCGTTACCTGTGGAGGAGGATGAAAGTCTGAGTCCTCAGGTCATTCGTGCTTCCAGTCTTGCTCTCCAGATGTGAGACTTGGACTCTGACAAGGGATCTGAGATGGAGACTTAATTCCTTTGGTACCAGGTCTATTCGGAGAATCCTTGGCTATCACTGTTCAGATCTTGTGTCCAATGAGTGGGTGCTGAGAGATACTGAAATGAGATTTGGTACCTGCTTAGTCTGTGAGCATCAGCTGTGGCTGTATGGACATGTGACTCGTTTTCCTGATGCTGTTCTTGCTCACCAGATTCTCTCAGCAAGGGAGCCTCGTGGGTGGAGGAGGCCAATGGGCCGACCACGTGCCTCGTAGTTGCAGCAGGTTGATCGGAATGTCAAGGAGATGCAGATGGGCCAGGCATCTGCTTGGGGGATGGCTAGACGGAGGCCCCTGGAGTCCTGGTGGAAAGTGGATGCTGTTACGCGCTGCTCCGGCACGTGCTTCCATACCTGACCTGACCTGTTGACCATGGAACCTGCACAAAGCACACATGGAACCTCCAACAGAGCTCCCATCATGCTCCTGTAACCACGGTTATGCCCACTTCTGCCATACCTGCTGCACGGGCCGCATATGCCACATAGCACACCTTGCACTCCGTGTGTCATGCTTGGTGCTCCAGTGTTCCCACTCCACGGTTCTCGCATATGACCCCACCCTGTACATCTTGGTGCTCCCGTCTCTCTGCCAATTATTGTCCAGCATACCATGTGAATTTTCCTCGCAAATTCCCACTCCTTTCCTCCAAGGCTTTTGGGGAATCCATCTGATCCCCCAATTTACCTTCCTGCCTCGTCCTTTTCTGTAAGACTTGCTGGGGCAATGAAACGTACTCAAGTAGCACCGCTTCTTTTTAAACCATTGGGCCTCGCATGTAACCTGGTTGGAGCTTGTAAAACCACAACATTAGTTATCTGGCAAGGGTCTGTGTGCATTCATGCTCCCATATGTGCCACCCCAATCTTACCCCTGGTCAGCTCAACCCGAACCGGACTTGTGCACCTCGAGGTGCATTCCATGCGCCACACAATCCGGTGCCACTCAGTATGTCGCTCACCAAGTGTGCACTCTCACACATGCATGTGCTCATGCTCGCACGCTCTCCCTCCCCCACACTCATCCTGGGGAGCACAATTTGGGAAGCTTTGGTCCTGTGGCACAGCAATGAACAGAATGCTGAAGAACATGGCTCAGGCACTGGTCTGTAAACTCTGTCACCTCCACTATACCAGCTCTCATGGAACCTGCACACCACACACACACAGGATGCACACCTTCCTGTGGAGCGTCTCTGACCAGCTTTCCTTTCCATCCATCCATCCATCCATCCATCCATTGGGACCATACTCTGTGCAGAGCATTGGTGCTGTCGAAGCAGTCTCCTTGGCTATTGGGCACAATCCCGGACGAGTCACCACTCCAACACAGGAAACCAGCAAGCTGGCACTCATTTTGCCGACTTCAGAGGGATGTCAGGCAGAGTCAACTCCACCTGCTATTAATTCAACAGCCAAGCATGATTTGAACTCAGGATCCTTGGATCCCAAGCCCACCATCCTCACCATTAAGAACCTTCCTTTACCTGCCCCCAAATCGTATCATTTGCATCGTGTGTGCTTTCCACATACCTTTTTGTGCTGAGGACAATTTCTGGCTCCACTCAGCCATCGCAATGCACCGCCGACTTTCCCTGCTTGGATTCTGGTGCCTCCTGTGGGGTCATGTGCACCACACGCAAATTTTCTCCTGCACATGCCTAAACCTCCTCTCTTCCGACTCGTTTTATATTTTCCACCAGCGCGACACATAATCTACTCTCCACCTCATTCCAAAGCCATTTATTTCATCTTCATATTACCCCATTTTTATTTTTGCCCTCCTGCTTGGTCATTAAATCTTTTTATACCCCTTCTGTCACTGCACTTAATCGACTCGCCAGCTCTGTGTTTGTTTAATTTACCTTAAGTGGCTCTGTCTCTTTTACCCCTCCACAACTAACTGTTGCCCCTCTCTCCACTGCTCTTCTCATTGTGCCTCCAATCCCCACTATCACTCTGGCCTGACTTCCGCCATTTTGTGCCTGCACACACGCCATATTCTACACCATTTGCTGCTGCTTCCCACAAACTGCGTCAATTTTTGCGCATGCCTTCATTGCGCCAACCTCTGCGCAGGCCTTTATCACCTCTGGCCCCCAGCTCAAGCTGTGATGCACTTCACCCCTCCTTTATCACTTGCCATTTGTCTGAAGCCAATCCAGGGATGGGATCTCCTCCTGTAGCAGGCTTGAGTCTCTTTTGTTTTAGTACTTGGGCCTGTCAGGTCAGGTCAGGTATGGGAGCATGTGCCAGAACAGCGCGTCGCTGCGTCCACTTTCCACCGGTACTCCAGGGGCCTCTGCCTGGCCATCCCCCAGGCAGATGCCAGGCCCATTCCCATCTCCTTGAGATGCCGGTCAACCTGCTGCAACCACGAGGAACATGGTCGGCCCATTGGCCTCCTCCACTCCCGAGACTCCCTCGCTGAGAGAATCTGGTGAGCAGGATCAGCGTCAGGAAAATGACCCACATGTCCATACAGCTGCAACTGACGCTCACGGACTATGCAGGTAACAAATCTCATCCGAGTCTCTCTCAGCAACCGCTCGTTGGACACAAAATCCGACCAGCGATCGCCAAGGATTCTCCAAAGAGACCTGGTACCAAAGGAATTAAGTCTCCGTCTCAGATCCTTGGTCAGAGTCCAAGTCTCGCATCCATAGAGCAAGACTGGAAGCACCAAGGACTTGAAGACTCAGACTTTCATCCTCTCACACAGATACCGGCAGCGCCACACCCCATGATCCAGTGAATCCATGACTCCCCTGGCCCAACCCAGACGTCTATTGACCTCTGACTCACAGCCAGCAGAGACATGAATATCACTGCCAAGGTAAGTGAATCTCTCCACGACCTCAACATCCTTACCACAAACAGACACAGACAGGACAACAGCATCCAATATGTCATTGAAAGCCTGGATCTTAGTTTTGACCCAAGAAACCCGTAATCCCAGCGGCTCCGACTCCTCATTCAGCACCTCGGGGGCCCCCGAAAGGATATCTAAAGTCTCCGCAAAGATGACTGCATCATCTGCGAAGTCAAGGTCCGAGATCTTGACATTCCCAAATGATGAACCGCAGCTTGATCTCTCCAACATACTCCCTAAAATCCAGTCCATACAAGTACTGAAAAGTGTGGGGGCCAGTACACACCCCTGACGAACTTCAGTACTCACTGGACATAAGTCAGAGATGGTACCACCACATTTCACAGCACTATCAGTACCAGTGTAGAGTTCAGACATCAGATCGATCAGTTTTGGTGGCACCCTACGAAGACCAAGAATCCTCCAGAGGACATCCCGATTCACTGAATCGAATGCTTTACAGAGATCAACATAGGCTGCAAGCAGCCCCTGCCGAAACTCTCGTCTGCGTTTGGTGAGGACACGAAGAGCAAGGATACGGTCAATCGTTGACCTCTTTGGTGTAAAGCCTGACTGCTCTGGACGCTGGTGCTCAAGCAGATGGTGGTGAACCCTATCAACAATTATCTGAGCAAAGACCTTGCCCGGCACTGAGAGCAGCGTCACCCCTCGGTAGTTGTTGCAGTCTTGGCGATCACCCTTCTCTTTCCAGAGAGGGACAACAAGTCCTCTCTTCCAATCAGTTGGGATGATGCCTGTGTTCCAGGCAGAGCACAAAACTGCATGCAACGACATGAGTGCAGCATTTCCACCAGCCTTGAGAAGTTCAGCATGGATGCCACAGATCCCTGGAGCTTTGCCCCGTTTCAACTGGTTCACCGCAGCCCGTGTTTCCACAAGCGAAGGTGGACCACAGTTGATTGGAGGGTCAGCAACAGGGATTGTAACACCTATGACGTCCAACTCGACAGCTGGTGGATCAGCCTGGTACAACCGCTCAAAGTAACCGGCCCAGCGGGCCTTCACTTCACACTCCTCTGTCAAGAGCTTACCACTCTCTGCTCTAACTGCAGTGCATCTCAGGATGGGCTTGGATGAACGCAATGCGCGATTTCCCCTGTAAGCAGGACGAGAATCACCTGTCCACAGGTGATGCTCTACCCCCTCACAGATTCCTCGCACATAGGCCTCCTTGTCCACCCTTAGTTCACGTACAGTTTTACGCCTCAGCTCCCTGAACGCGGGCCTGTCTGAACCCGTTTCCCATGTAAATTCATGCTTTTTGGCCGAGCGAACACATTTCTATGCATATTTATCAGCCAAACAAGGGCAGGAACAGGAAATAAGGTCAAATGGGATGTAATCCAATTTTAGACACACTAGAGTGGGTTTTATGTCTTTTGCCTTTTCATATTAGCTGCGCATATCTACTATACATTTCATAACTTTACTTTTACTATAAACACTCAATATGGGAATAACTATGCTATAATGAACATTTTATTATCCCAGCAAAGGGCTTACCTTGTGCAGCCTTCCATGGTTGCCTTCTGCAGCTTTCTTTGGCTGGAAAAGCATGGGAGGAGTCAATTTATTAATATAATCTGAGCCACCTGGGTTTAATTGATTGGGTGAGAGCTAATTGGATGTTCCCTCCATTCACAGGTGAGAGACGTGAGTGGGTCTTTGTTTTTCATTTATCTGTTGACTACTTTTCTCATTTACTGTGCATGTGGTACATGTTTGGGAGCCTCAGTGGTGCATATTTCTGTCTTCGCTATCACTGATGATTCGCCAACAAGCGATAAAACTGATCCAGCAGCTGAGAGGGTGTGTAGCATTGGCTTTCTCATGTACTCTTTGTGAATGTCTTTACAGTTGTGGAGGAAGTCTTGGGAGGATTTAAATCAGAAAATGACTTATCTTGTATAGCTTTTCTTGGTTGTTTATACAGCTTTCTTTGGCTGGAAAGGCATGAGAGTGAAGTTGTTCAAAAATCCTATCTCCCTGGGGTAATTTATTTAGTGAGAGCTCATTGGTTATTCCCTTCAACTTGCAGGGTTGCCACTGTACAGGTGATCTTGTTCCAAGCATGCAACACGTTCTTCTGATGCATGCCTTCATTTGAGTGGTGTAGAGGCAACTGAAAGCTCTGTGCAGGCCAAACATATCCCCGGCCTACATGCATGAAGCAAAAACATACCGAGTACTTATAATTCAAAACACATCACTGCACTGGAAAACGTGGGGACAGGAATACTGAACTGAATATGGTGGAGATTTGTAATACCCTCCCCCCATCTGGAGGTGGCACTGCATGATACATTTTACGAAGAGAATTTGCATCTCCCTCCTCCTCCCTCCCCCCTCCCCCCCAAACCACCGGAAAAGATAAAAACACCCCATTTCACTAATTGGGGTCATGCTGATCCAATGCAGCATGTCTGGATGTAGTCAGCCCACAACTGCTGGAGGAGTTGCGTGACAAACACACAAACACCGGTCCATGAATTACAGTAAGGCAAAGGGAAGAAAGGGGGAATGAATTATGACTTTAATGTTCAGTCTTTGTTACCTCCGCCACCGAAGGTGAAGGAGGTTATGTTTTCACCCTTTCTTTCTGTTTGTCTGTTTATCTTTTTGTCTTTGTACAGGATTTCTCAAAAAGTTGTGAACTAATCTGGATGAAATTTTGTGGACAGGTTCGGTGTGTGGTGCGGACGAACTGATTAGATTTTGGTGAAGATCCGGATCTGACTACTAAAAAATTTTCAGTGATTCTTCACCATTGAGAGATGGTGCTAAAATGATAAATAGCACGATGTCTCGAAAAGTTGCGGACGGATTCGGACGAAACATGGTGAGCAGTTTGGGTGTGTCGCAAGGATGAATTGATTCGAATTTGGTGAAGATCCGAATCCGGATCTGGAACCGAGAATTATTTAATTTTAAAAGTGGTTCTTCACCATTGAGAGATAGCACTAAAATCGATATAGTACTGTATAGCATGATATTTCATAAATGTATTGGACGAGATATGTTCTTGTGGATCAGGCATTACGTGGCGGAGGTTTGCGCTCCACTGAGTGCCCTTGTCGTTTACTTTTAACATTGGTCTTAACAAACGAGGACAGGAACAATGCAGGCATGTCAGGCCGAATGGCCTTCTCATGCACCAAAGTTCCCCATGTATCTTTGTGTTGCATGTTAGTAATGGGGAGGGGAGGACAGATAGTTGGGGGTGGGTGTGTATGGATTTGGAAGAGGGAGATTGAAACTGTAAACTCTCCAGAGACATTATTCATAATCATTTTCTTCTCTTAAAATTAATGATTAACTTTTCCGATACTGAAAAATCCTTACGTGAAGTGCACACATAATTATTTGCACTAAATATATGAGATACACTACTGGTCAAAGGTTTAAGAACAACCCCATTTTTTCCAGTTTTTACTGAAATTTAAGTAGTTTAATGTTTCAATGTACTCTGAAATTAAAGCATAGAACAAACAAACAATTGCAGATAAAAAAATAAATCATGGAATCGTTTTGTTGAACAAAATTTAATCGAAATTTTTGACTCATCAAAGTAGCCCTTTTACAGATAAAACAGCCGAACATACTCGTGGCATTCTTTATACAATGGAAATCAAATATTGTTCGGAAAGTTCCTCCCAACACTTGCAGAAGTTCCCACAAATGTGTTGCACTTGTAGGTTGCTTTGCTATCGCCCTTCTGTTAAGTTCATCCTAAACCAGCTCGATGGGGTTTAAGTCTGGAGACTGCGCTGGCCATTCCATGATTCGTTATCTTGCTGCAGGATGAACCGCTGACCAACTTGGCATAGACCAGAGGGTATTGCATGGCGCTGCAAAATGCTGTGGTTGCTCTTTTGGGTCAGGGTGCCAGTCACTTTGTGCAAGTCGCCGACTCTGGATCCAGCAAAAGAGCCCCAAATCATCATGCTTCCTCCTCCATGTTTGACAGTTGGTGTCACACACTGAGGAACCATCCTTTCGCCTACTCAACGGCCTACAAAAACCCTGCGTGATGAACCGAAGATTTCAAATTTTGATTCATCGGTTCATAAGACCTTCCTCCAGTTTTCAGTAGTCCACTGGCGGTGCTTCATGGCCCAGACAAGCCTCTTTTTCTTATTTTGCCATCTTCGCAATGGCCTTCTTACTGCCACTCAACCTCTCAAACCTGCAGCTCGAAGTCTTCTCTTCAAAGTTGAAACTGAGACTTCCTTACTTCGACCAGTGTTAAGCTGTGCTTGAAGCTGCTGTCCTGTGAGCCGCCTATCACGCAAGCAGTTGACTCTCGGGAACTTGTCTTCTGATTGTGTTGTGGCTTTGGGTCTGCCAGACCTCTTCCTGTTATAGTTGCCTCCGGTTTCCAAGTGCCTTTTGATGGTGTCGGAAACTGTACTCACTGACACGTTGGCTTCCTTTGAAATTTCTCTAAAGGAAAGACCTACACTTTTAAGGGCTATAAATGTCTGCCTGTCTTCCTTTGTTAATTGTCTTTTTCTCACCATTATGATAGCAATATACTACTTCCTGCAGTGCAATATTGTCCAAATAATGCTTCAGAGGGTGAAGCAACACAGTCTGTTCCAACACTGCTTTTATACAGACAGAGGGGTTGTAACTAATCAATAAAAGTTGGGACACCTGTTAGAATTGTTGAAATCAACTTTCAAGGCTTAATTTACTTCCATTGCTGCAGAACAGCTGCAGTTGCTAACACAAAACTTGTTTCCTGAAAAGGGCCTTTTTTGACAACTCTGAAATTTGCATTAGTTTTTCAGTTGTTTGGAAACCTAAACTTTTTTTAAAACCTCTGGTAGTTTACCGCTTAGCATTGTACCATTTCAGGTTATTCACTGGACTTGAACTGTTTAAATTTCAATAAAAACTGGAAAAATGGGGGTGTTCTCAAACTTTCGACTAGTAGTGTATATTGAAAGGATTATCACATCCTGTAAACAAGCAAGCAAGCCTTGATTTATTTATTTACCTTGCAGATTGTAAAATCAATTTAAACTTCTTGAAAACATTGTTTATTTTGTGGATATGATTTTACTAATACATGATCTTTGCTGTCTTTTCTTATCTGTCAAATCCTTTTGTTTATTTTCTGTTCATCCTTACGATAATTCACGGACTGGTGTGCATGTGTTTGTATGTGTTTTTGACTGTATGCTTGTCACGCTACTCCTCCAACAGTTCTGGGCTGTTTTACATCCAGACTTGCTTCATAGGATCAGCATGACTTTAATAAGTGTATAGGGTGTGTTTTTATATTTTCCTATGGTCTATGTAAATTCTCTGTGCAAATGTGTATCGTGTAGCACCGCTCCAGGTGGGAGAGGGTATTACAAGCCTCTCCCTTTGCAGTGCAAGTACAATATTCCTGTCCCCACTTTTTCCAGTGCAGTGTGGTGTTTTGAGTTACACAGCAAGAGGTATTTTGGATAAGTATTTTGAATTACACATTTGAATAAGGATGATAACATAACCCCCCCTGACCACTCCTTCAGGGAGCGGGTGCTTCTCGTGTCAATAATCAACCCAAAAGTTATTGGAGATCCTCCATTGTTTTATCCAAATGGATTATAGGTAAAAACCGCTTTGTATCACTGTTAAAAAAGACTTGTTATTTTATTGTCCTTTATGACAATCAACTTTAGAATCGAATATTAAATAGCTCCTTATGGTTTTAACACACCAACACAAACAGGTGAGTGTCAGAAATCTTGATTGTATAGAACAAATTTTCTTTCGTAACTCATTTAAGTGATTGTTTCTTTCTGTCGGGTGGGAGTGGAGGATTTAATTCTTCCTTGTTTGGATAGCAATTGGGACTCTTTATTAACTGAAGACACAAAATTGAACAATATAGAAAAAGAAAACATTATTGGTTTAAAAAAAAAGAAAATAATCCTGTGTCTGCAGGTTTTAAATTAGTATAACTCCTTGCAGATTGATAATGATGTTGCCATCTTTCTGGAAACTGCAAATCAAACTGATGCCATGACAGTGAATTTGTGGTATTGCAATGAAATTACTTTTCCCAGTGAAATTGGTCACTGTCACACCTCAAATTGGTGTCATTGATGACAAATCTCAAACCTAAAACGCAAACCTGAACACAACCTATTTCAGTGCACCCTTGGACGAAGCCGTCCATATTTACAGTGAATTGAAAAATGCGAGTTTCAGTTTTTTGGCATATGTGCCATGCTTCAAGACAAGTGCATCTTAGATCTCAAAAATTAACATACTTGAGAATGTAACCCATGACCTGTACCGTCCAGTAGAGAAAGAAACTGGTCTTTAACCACTTGACCAAACAGTCACATACTGCTGAAATTTGTTTTCAAAACCGAGTTTACGATTGTCTTTAAGGTAAGGGAATGTGACATCAATATCTGATTGGCCAACTCCAGTTATACCTCATGTAGTTGACTTCAATAAATTGGTGTCCTTCATGGTAAATGCTAAAGAGGTTAGGGTTAGTCGAGTTTGAACCCTGCAACAGGTCCAGGCCACATATGAAAGCACTTCAAATTTGACATGGATAAAAAGATTGGCCTGGAAATTGATAAGAAATATTAAGAATACCTGACCAATTTCGCTGGGAAAATAATTCCATTGGAATATCACATGTTCACTGTCACAACACCAGAACAGCATTTCCCGAGCATGAGACGGGTTTTACTATGCAGTCAAGTCATGTCCGCATTCGTAAAAGTCAGCCTTTCTTTTGTCTGTCACTCAGCTTTTCAAAATCGCTCTATTCCACCTAAAATTTTAACTTCTAAATGGAGTGCATCTAGGTCAAATGCAGAAAAAATTACTTGGAGCTTACAGGTGACATTTGCAAATGTGTAATGTGAATTTATAAAATGATGTAGTACTCTTAAGGCTCTGTGAAGTCTTAACTACACTTAAATGTCATCACTTAAGCTTTGAATGTATTGTGTATTTCAATTAAATAACATGTTAATTCCAAATGTGAGCATGATTGACTTCACAGAACATTTGACACTTACTACAAAATGTCATCGGGTATTACAGTGAGAAACAAAACTGTTTGAGTTAATTACAAGTGGTGTAATGTTACGCCTTAACAAATGACGTTCCCATTCTACTAGGTACAAGATGCTCTTAAGTGCAGGATCCAGAACACCAATGTACAGACCAACGAAACAAGCAGCACCTTTCAAAATGGCCATGCAGAGATCCTGGTGAGTGTTTTATCGTGAGTTAAGTTCACTTCCATTTAATGTAATGAATGTTTGTTTGCATATTCGCTGAAACTCACACATACACTTTATAATGCATTTGCAGAAAGGACGCTTTAAGGTAGGACACTATATTAGTTGGGCATGTGACGTGTCGGTTCTGGGTTCTTTTGAATCGGGAGTATTTGTGCTGATCACTATTAGTGGGGTAGATATATGAGAAAATTGAGAGGAATTGTGACTTTTGTGGTAAAAGCATCAAAAATTGGAGTAGATCGTGTTTAATATGTCCCAAATTATTTCATATATTGTGCCAAGCTGAATATTTCATGTGATGGCCATAAATGGGAAAAAAATCCAAGATGGCTGCCACACAAATTGCAAAAATCTATTATGTTGCATATCTTTGGCAATTTATGACAAAAAGATGAATGAAGTGTCTTTTTTTCTATGTTTTCAAGCCTTGTGCATCCAATTCCACCATCATTTCTTCTTTTAAAAAATGCATACAAATCTTCATGTGGACAATTGTATGCAAAAATTGAATTTGTCCAATATGAAAAACAGCCTTTTGTCAATAATTTCAATAATTCATGTCACTATTTTGAAATGTTCATGCCATATATTTCAGACAATAATGTAAATGTTTCGTCATTTATTATAAGCACACTGGAATTGGTTCATTTTTTTTTCATCTCTGTATACGTCATAGGCTTTGTGATGGGTAATTGATAAAGCACACCTGGATGTGACCAAGTGCACATGTCTTGTTCATGTCACGTGTAAGCATTTGAGAAAGGAGTCGGCCATTCCAGATGTAGCAATATCTGCTTGGGTCAGAGCATTTGTCCACCCACTACCATCGAGGAAATCTCCGAGAGTTCTCCAGGCAGCCATCTCAATGTGTTAGCCACCAATCACAATGAACCAGACTTCTGTATGCTGTATGAATCTGGCCCCTTCCACTGAATTAGTTACGCAATCGTGAACAGTGGATGATCCAATATTAGCACCAGTCACCAGTCCATGGTTCAGAAATTTTACAGCAAACCGGACAACATCAATCAAGTGACGAGCATAGCCACAGACTTGGAATCATCAGGGAACAATCACAGAAGTAATGTGATGGTGGCAACAAAGTTGCCTGGTTGCTGTGAATTTGCATGGAATGCAGCTCAGGAGATTGGGTTAGCGATGCTCTGGGTCTCCTTAATTATGATCTGCTCTGATACTTTTTGCCACTTGTCATCATCGAGAGCAGCCTTTACATGATGTTTATCACATGTGAGAGTACCATCAATGGAGGGGAAGATGAGGGAGTCCTTGTTCCTCTCCATCACAGGGGTCAAATTTTTATACGACACAGGTATAGCGATGGGATCTGCTTTCTCGAGGGCCCAGGCTTCAGTGTAGCCCTTTTATGTTCAACACCATTGGACTCTGTTATACTATTCTGAAACAGGGATGTACCTGTTCCATGAAGCATGTCATGAGCTGTCGTTGAGCTTGAGTTTTGGTGAATGCTATTGACTACAGCTATTGTGAACAGATTTTTTTCACAGGATGAGGGGACAAACAATCCCATCGGTTTCATATTGCTGAGATACTGAAACAGCCATGCATTTGGAGATACGAAGAACTCTATCATACGAAATTAACAAATCTAAATGAAATAAGGTGGAATAATAACAAGTCCCATTTGCGTGTATTTCCATGAATCATCAGGCCAAGGTATATTGGTAATCGTCTCTCTGTCCTTCCTGTGGTAAGCATTGTTGGATACCTGGCATCTTCTCACTTGAGTGTTAAACTGCAACAATTGGGCCAGATTAAGTGCTGCTTGCCTTGCTGTCTCCGTATCATTGTTCTTGATATTTGTTCCATCGATGACCATGTCAATTATTGCACCCAGAGATGTGGAAACAGCATCTTCCTGGCAGCTTTTTGAAATGATCCATCAAATGTTGCATGCTTTACCAGCATATCTCAGCATATGGTAAGTGTAGCCTTTGCAAGGCAAATAGATTCGTCATCACAGTCGTCCAAGCCTGCTTCTCTCAGCAGAGGTCCGATATAATTGTCCAAAGTCATGAAGATATCACGGCTTTGCTTGTAGGCACAGAGACCAGGCGTGTGGGCAAATATATGCTCTTTCAAATCCATGGAGTTAATTTGACTGGAAACATTTACTCACAGCTCTCTCAGTTGGTTTGTGTACAATTGTAGAAGATCGGCCAGCATGAAAATTGGACACTTATCTGGCAACTTCATCTCTTCTTGGCATCATAGCTTCATGAGGAAGTCTAGAGTATGCTCCAGATTCGTTGCAAAGGAAACATTTGTGACATTGAAGAGGACTGTTTTTGTGTCGCCTGTCGATGCATGTATGGGTGATCTCCTGCCTCACTTGTAGATGCAGCAGTTCCTTGTAGTCTTGCCAGACGACTGGTGGTAGGATTTATGCCATCGAGCATGATTTCTGGACAAGAGGGTTGTAATGCCATCTTCATCAAGCTGGCGTATATCTACTGGCACTGGTTGCTCACCAAGTTCATGGAAATTTGTCAAATTCTCACCCAAATTGTCATTGCCAGCTCCAACATCTGCCTATTTAGAATTTTCTGGACACTAAAGTGGTGCAGAAGAATGTTCTTGACACAAGGAACACACGGTTCAATCAATAGTATCAGGTGTGGATGTAGATGAACGCAGACTCTCACTTTGAAGAAGCTTACACCTCTTCTTTGCTGACACATTGTGGGCTACATCTACTCAGCCATCTGCAATGAAACAAAAAAAATTATATAACTCCTAAAATGAATAGCTATGCATTTTTCGAATAAATGATGGTGGCAGTGGATTTTTTTATGCCTCAAGACATAGAAAAGGACACTTTATTCATGTTTTTACATCATATATTGCCGAATGTATGTGGCTTAATAAATTTTCACAATTAATGCGGTGGCTATCTTTAATTCTTCCCATTTATGGGCATTCGGTGAACTATTCGGCTTGGCAATATATCTGAAATCATTTAGGACATAGCAAATATGTTTTGCACCAATTTTGGTGCTTTTACCACAAAAGCCACAATTTTATTACGTATCTGCCCCACTACTTGCTATTTATCATCAAATGGGATGTGCCTCTTTTTAACAGTGAATTAACCTTATATTATTCAGCATCCTTGTCTAGTGCCTGTTGCATGAGACTTCTTGGTGTGTGTTTGGATAAATTGAAAGTGCCTTGATTGGAGGAATAGTTTGCACTCGACCTATAATTTAATTTTCCTATCCTTAATTATGAATTTTTCTTTGAAATATATCACATTGTGCATGTTCGATTTTTATTCCCAACAGTCAGACTTTGAAAAAGATGTGGAGATGGTTTGTCGGTCAGGTGAGCAATGACTTTTGTTTCAAACCGAGCTCCTTCACATGCAACAGCTGGTTTAAATTGGAACATTGCAATCTTATTTTGTGACTAAATGAAATCAAACTTTAATGCTTCTTCATTTACATCACACACCTTTTATGCAAAACAGAATTTTTTTTAACAGATTATGCATATTTTGTGTTTCCTGTTTAATTAAGAGTGGGCTGGCAGAAGCTAAGAAACATAACACAAGGGAAGCCATTTGCCATTTCTAAACCTACCCGGGTTCCTCGACAGCTGCAGACATTCACAAGTAGTACATACATGAGAATACCAATGCTGCATGCCTTCCTCAACTGCCATACTGGTTTCATCACTTGTTGGTGAATCATCAGCGACAGCAGAGAAAGAAACGCACACCACCAAGGCTCCCAAGCATGTACCATGTACAATGCCAATAGCAGTTAAAATATAAATAACAAGACCCAATCCCATCTTTCCCCCATAATTGGAGGAATAACCAATCAGCTCTCACCTAATCAGCTACCCAGATGGCTCGGATTGTCAAATCTATTAACTCCCATGTGTGATAATGACCAGATAGGGTTGCTTTATGCAGCTTTCTTTGGCTCGAAGAACATGGGAGTTAATTTATTTGATAATCCTAGCCACCTGGGTCATATGATTCAGTGAGATCTGATTGGTTATTCCCTCCAAATATGTATATATATATATATATATATATATATATATATATATATATATATATATATATATATATATATATATATATATATATATATATATATATATATATATATACGGTATATGTATCATGGTGCATCCATCGGTGTTCAATTTAAACTCTCCCACAAAATAAAGACTGAATTCAATTATTCTTACTGAGCATCGCATATGTATTGTCAAAATATTTTTTGGCTTTTTCATCCATATTCTAGGAACTTCAGAGAAAAGCTGATCTGGTGTAAATCACCATTCATTACAGGATATTCCAAAACGGTCTGATTATATTATGGAATGGGTGAGAATGATTCAGTATGGAATTGTAATGCAAATTGATATTGCCTAAAGCAAAGCAATGTCCATTACAAGCAAGCCAGCACGCATGTAATTAAAGTCCAATTGCATACTATGGCGTGCCTCATTTATTGAGCTACGAAAGGAATTCTGCACTGCAACCTCAGACCCCAGTTGAAAAAGTGTTGTGTTTCCTTATGTCTTGGAATAAAAATATTCCCATGACATAATCACAATTAAAAAACAATTTGCACTTGTATTTTTGCCTCCAAAATAAGGCCAATGACAATTTTGAGTGGTTTTCGCAATGCAATGTATATACATATATATATATATATATATATATATATATATATATATATATATATATATATATATATATATATATATATATATATATATATATATATTGCTATTCTTGCACATCCCATGCAGCAATGATGTTGAGAAATGATTATTATGGTCTTGGTATTGGATAGTCTAAATTGTACTGTTAAATTGATAATAAAATCTCACACATAATTCACGGATTCCAGTATAGACTCCACTTGTAAATTGTCAGTATAATGTTACAGCTCCCTACACAAATATGGAACACTGAGTTTTTAACTCTCGGTCAAGAATATAAATGTCCCAAATGCAATGACACTGAAAGGGTTCTCATCAGCCACAAGGACATTCATCATGTGACCTTTCATATTTTCCACTCGACTGAAATGTCATCCTTGCGAGGTCGGCAAAATGAGTACCAGCTTACTGGAAACAGAGGTCGGCAAAAACAGCCACGCTCCCAGCAATTATGCAACCAGCAGCCACAGACTGCAGAAGAAATGATGATGACTTGGCTCAAAAAGACATAAAATAATATTAATTTCTACATTAAGCTTTGCTGCAGTAATTGTTACTCCATATAATGGACAGGAATTATATACTTCATGCACTCTCTTATTATCAGATTTTTGCAACTTGTGTACAATATAAAATGTACTTCTGACAAACTGCTTTTATTATGTCAAATGCATTAAAAGAAGAGCATTGATGCCAGCAAGCAGGATCTCACTGCTGTCTCTCCACTCTTGGCCAGTACTCAGCAAAGATGGGCAAGTGGCAGCACCAGGCAGTGGATTACCATGTGAAGAGCACACCCTGATAAAGCCTGACTACAGTTCCAACAGCATAGGCCTCTCTGGCCTTCTCAGCATACTTCCTGATGTTCAACCACAGCCTGCTCCGACATTAACAACTTCAGAAACACCAGCGACATCGATGAACCCTCCTGATCTGCCAAGCGGTTATGGCAACGCAGACCCCAGCCAGCTTTACTGCTGTTCTACAGATGCTCTGGAGTTATTTCGGGCACATGAGCGTGCCATATCCAGTAACTATGTGCTCCTGCCTTGTTCAACACAGGCACCTGGTATGAATACACTGCCTCCAGGTGGATCTGGTAGCCATGATATCCCAGCCACTGAAATTGGGCATTTGGGACCATCTATTCCCAAGGGCACTGATCCTTTGAGCAGCCTTACACGTGAGCGACATCGCAACCTGTTTCGCCGTCCAAGCTTAAATGTGGAGCATCCACCACCGCTGCGTGCATGCTATGGCACACTGACGCGTGACTCACCATCACAGGCGTTGCGAGCTGATACTGCATCCACAGTGTCACTAAACTCACTGGAGGTGAGTTCAGAGAAGGGATAATGCAAAAGAAAGCTATCACTAACTTTGGGTAAACTGGAAACGTTTTAACTCTATTATCAATTTGTGTTGGTAACAATTATACCCTGTAACAGCACCATTTGATGATGATGATGATGATTACTTTTTGTTGTGAAAGATCACATGGTACCCTTCCAAAAGAGCAGGCTAGTGTGTGCCACTATCTTGAGCAAATCATAATTCTCTGCCAAAATTTCCAGTGGCTGCATCAGATCATAAACATCATTTGCAGTGGCTGCATCAAATCATAAACTGCATCAGAAGCATCACAGAATTCCCTGAAATTATGCGAATGAGCTCAGAGTTAAGTCCTATATCTGTGCATGATTGTAAAATTATTGTTTTATTGTTGTTATTATTATTGTTATTATTCTTCTGCAAAGTGAATTTTTCACATAATTTTCATTATTTTTGTTAGTCCTAATATTACCAATGCATGTATTATTGCGAGTCATCGCATCGTCTTTCAATATTCACAATAATCTATAAAGAAATGAACAAGCACATTAAATTAGCGTGTTCATGAAATAAGGGATGCACTGTCATTGTAACCAATCACTCTTCATGGAACTCTTGCAGTGTTGGCTGTTCGATGAGTCAGAAGCTGCAAAAAGATATCCTCTTAAAGAAGAAAACCTTTCAAATTGAAAACAAACATCATAATATCAAATGCTGCACAACGATACAAAGAAAATTTAACTAACATTCACAAGGTATTTAATGAAATATATAAACACAAAAGTATGTGAAGAATAAAATGAAGAGGTGGGACAAACAAAGGGCAAAGGAAGAGATTTTTGACGACAAAAGGATGACCCATAAAATGTGACTTGCATCTTTGTTTGAACTACCATGGACTCTCTGTTACTGACTCTACGATTCCCAACATACTACAAAAATGGCCAATGTGCTGTGCACAGCCAACATTGTCACCTCATAGGAGAGGAGCAGAAGTCGTGGTAGCAGACTTGGTGATTTTGTTGCGTCATTAATGAACCGTGATATAGTGCATGCATTAACAAATGGCACAACTTGGAACAACCAAGACTATAAAATCAGAAGCCAAGACTAGCACAATGGAGGTTGGCTCGAAGTTTGAGGGGGTGGGGGGTATGCATTGTAAAGCTTAAGTCTTTAATGCTGTTTTCATGTTATCCCATGTCTGGAAGATCAGCAGTGAATGTCAAATTTCCACTGTAGTGGTTAAGGGTGAAGATGGCTTCTAATGATGCAAAGTTGTCAACCTTGTGCTCTGCACAAATCATTACAAAACATTTGGGAAAGGTAAATCGATATTAATTAATCTCCCTTTGGAGTAGAAGAGCCTCCAGAGCTGCCATGTTGGTTGTAAGCCAGGAAGGGTTCTCATAATGGCAAGTAGAACAGCCGTTCACCATATTTCAATCCTTTTGAAGTGTTTGCAAATTAATGTTCCATAACTACTAATAATAACTTTATTACCTCCACTACCGAAGGTGGGCAGAGGCTAAGTTTTCACACCTGGTTGTTTGTCTGTCTGTTTGCTTGTGAGCAGAATATCTCAAAACGTTATGGACAGATTCAGACAAAACCTGGTAGACAGGTTAGGTGTGTGACAAGGACGAATTGTTTAGATGCTGGTGAAGATCCAGATCCGGATACTAGAATTTTAGTTATTCTTCATCATTGAGAGATAGGGCCAAAAATTACTGTTCAGCCTGGCGGAGGTATGCACTCTACTGAGTGCCATTCCAGTTGCATATTCACTTTCATGCCAAACTCTAAACCAGTTATTCTTGTTATTGTTAATTTTTTGTTATCATTATTGTTTTTATTATTAATCACAGTGATTTGTTTTAAATATCCTTACATTGCAAAAACATAATCTTTACATCAATTTTTATATTCCATATTTTCTTTGAGCGAATCATCATTTAATAATTCACCTTGGAACAAGTCTGTGCCATTAATTACAGCTTGAATTCTGCATGGCATTACACCTTTAAACGGTGCAATTAAAAGATGTATCATCTGATCACTCTGAGCAAAATAACCAAGAGCAGTTTGATGTATCTGGTGCTGATTATACCACTGATGCTGAAATGCACAATCGATGATAAATGTATGTGATGCTACGTTTTTCCTCCCATTATTCACAGTTTGCAAACTTTTCCATTGAGTGTTTGGATGTGCCCATACTCGTCGACAGCAGTGCTGTCAGAACTGGTTATGATCAGTTTCCTCTGAGCAGAAGCTCGCAAGACAATCAGAATGCTCTGTAATACTGTACTGGCATTTCCGCCCTGAAACAGTCAATTTATAGTGAACAAACTCACGCAACCAGGACATAAAACAGAGGAAATGTATCCAACATGATTCAAAGAAGTTATTCACTTCACTATCCATATACCTAGTGTATTTATTTTCTTCAACTCCAGCTGTTACTTTCATTTTGCTGAATGTCCTGCTCATTGTACAGATTTGTGATTTAACCTTTGCTTTGATTAAATCCCAGAGTTGTAGCACATGATGCGAGTCAAATCTCCATCAAGCAGCAACCTGCCATCCTGTTGCCTCTATCTGCATGAGATTATGGTTTCTTTCATTATTTAAGTCCTCGTTTCATTCCTCATTTCATTTCACTTTTCATTCCTCTTTCAGTCTTTATTTCATTAATTATGTCATTCCATCTTTCATTCTCTCTTTTTTGGGATCTCTGCTTCCTACGCCATTTTGATTCCAAAAAGTTGGCTTGTAAGAGTTTCCTCTACTCACAAAAATGAAGTAAAGTTTTTATGCTTAATCGAGAAATGATTCAAACCTTTAAAATTGTATATTGTTTATTTTACCTTTTAATATACAAATCTCTTTTTCCTCCTCTTTTCTAGAGGCGAAAGTGTAAATACTCTGAGCTTGATTTTGAGGTAGGTCTATTTGAATGCGCACACATATCCCTGTTATATTTGAGAATACCGTGCTTAATTTATAATAAAGTGTAAAGCACGTACAGAGTCTGATGACATGATAGTTGTGCAGCTTTAAAATTTTAATTTACTGTCATTTCTTTTTTTCTGTCTATTGTTTTACATTCCTCCATATATGATGTGTTTGATGTGTTCAAATATCATTTTAATTATTTAATCTCTTCTCACTTTCTTACTGCTCATTCGACAGTACTCCTACTCCCCCCTCCCCACCCCCAACCCTTTTATTTTACACATTACCCCGGTTTCCCCTTCCATCTGACCCATTTTAACTGTTAATTTCGCTTTTTATTCTATGTTTTTTTAAGTGTCTTCTCAGCAGCTTTTACATTGGTATCATCCTCCATTTTCTAAAAACGGTAATGACCAAGTTCTTGGCTTGACATAAATATGTCAACTACACATTTTGATGAAACTTATATTTCTACATTTGGTTTGTACAAGGTAAAGCTACACTTTGCTATGTGGTGATTTTACAAAAAGGTTAACCTTTTCATGAAACAATTGCCGTTTTTTTTGGGGGGGTTTTTCATACTTTTGTTTTTTTTTTCACCCAAGGACTAAGTGATCAACCCTCGTTAATGTATTTATGACCAAAACTCTTTCTTTCTGCACCATTCAATCCCACATAGTACCTATAGGTATAGTGGACCATGCTGTTTGTCTGGAGATCTCCCATGCCCACTCCATTGAAATTGTAATTAACAAAGTTTGTAAACCTCTTTTATCTTTCAGAAAATAATGCGCACAAGGAAACGTCATATTGACATGTTCCAAGACTTGAATAACAAATTCCAACAAGATAAGGATGATCGTGGAACATTGTCTGTGGACATGTTGGTAAGCTGAAGCCAAACAATGTTTTATTCAATGGTCTGTTTAGTCCAAGTGTTTTGCTACCTCATTATGTCCCTGTTAAAGGCTTATTCCATTTTGTTAAATGCTCGTAAATACCACACACACATGTAACGAAAAGCGGGGTTGCGCAATTGTTTCACCTCTGTTTGTCTATCTATCCTTCTGTCGACAAACGTCACTTTATGATTGAGTAACAACTTAATTTCAATTGAATGTGATATTTTTTGAACATGAATCGGAAAATGAACTTGTAGTTTAGCAGTGCTTTGTCTGAGTTTGTCTGCTTCACTCATGCGTAGAGAGAAGGGAGATAATTTTTTTTAACTCTGTCTACCTGCCTGGCAGTCAAACAAAATTGAAAATCATTTCAAACAGGAAACTTACTATTTTATAGGATGTTATAAAGAACACAAACAACAGGTACGAATAACTAATGTAACATGTTAAATAAGGTGGTATATGTACTGCTGCATCAATGGTGGTAAACTAACGGAATTTTTTTCCTATGACCTTTGAAACTTTTATTTTATTTCAGTTCAATAATACACTTGAACACGAGAACAGCAATCCCTTTTAGCACTTTCAAACCCTTCCATTTAGCTTTGCAATACTTGGACAAAATATTACATTTTACATCATCACGACCAATCACATTTGCCACTCATAGATCCAGCCCACATCCGTATTTCTCAAGACAGCACAGGGAATATGTTATATGAACTCTCTACTTCAAAATGTGAAGCCTGACGTGCCAGGTTGCATCTGTTATCCGAGCTTATTGTGCTTTGCTTGGTTGAGTAATGAGATATTTTCTCTCTGCATTTCCCGATCATATCCAGTTTTTGGTTATTCTGAAACTTGCATTGTTAGACTCTCTTTCCCAGCTCATGTTTGCGTTATCAAACCCAAGCCAAGATAACAATCTTGTCATGAATGCAAGTACAGCTTATGCTCTGCAAAACTTTAATTTGGGTGTTTCATCATTCAGAAAAAAAAACATTACAAAATTTCATTTCCTACGGATCATTGACTGATCCTCATGCACGAGTGTCTGCAATATCCTGTCTGTAGGACTTCCTTTCAGCCATCAGATAACTGAAATTTTTGAGATATATGCTTCCATTTTGTGAAGAACAGATGGCCATTCAAACAACGTGCAGTCTATTAAGATGAGACCCTAACCATAACTAGACTTAATCTGTGATGTATTATTACCATTGGACGGATGTTATGTTTTCACATCTGTTTGTCTGCAAGCAGGGTATCTCAAAGAGTTATGGACAGCTTCGGACGAAACTTGGTGGACAAGTTAGGTACGTGACAAGGACAAATTGATTAGATTTTTGTGACAATCTGTGTCCAGATCCGGATTCTCATACGAGAATTTTGTAATTGTTTATGTGATTCTTCACCATTGAGAGATAGGACCAAGAATGATATTTTGCATGATATTTAAAAATGTTATGGATGGATTTGAATCAAACTCTGTGGACAGATTGGGTCTGTGACAAGAACAAGATGATTGAATTTTGGCTATGGTATGGATGCAGCCGATGAGCGTGCTACAAAACCTAAACTGTTTAGCCTGGCAGAGGTGTGTGCTCCTCTGAGTGCCATGCTAATTGACGATTTGCGATTATCCCACAGCAATACCAAAGTTACGAATTTCTCACTTTATCCATTGAACCTCAAAATTTTGGAAACTTTGTCATGATTATGAAGTTCTACCCTGCAGAGTCTTCACGTGTTTATGTTCACTCTGGGAGCAAGATGGCTAACTAGGTGCTTTGCCATCCTCAGCAGCAGGATGCTGGTAGAAAACGGCCTGACTCAACATAAAATACACGGTGCTGCCAACTCCTGTAAACAAACTTGAAAGCTTGGACAATTAGGCATCATAACGCTGCAAAACAGCATTCAGGTGCTACATTGTCCAAGATTTGCGATTGCCTTTGTGATTTCATCAGAGACAAAGCGTTGCTTCATTGTCATTTATCAAAAACATTATGTTTCACTGCTTTGTAACTCACACTTACCCCCTCCCCCCCCCACTTCCTTCCCCCATGTTAATTTTGCTTTGTTGCTTTTCACTAAAGATGCTCAATTGAAAGAGCTCTGGGGAAATAGCTTTGAGCATGGAATCCAACTGCACCATATAAGTAGGATAGGTTTTTTTTAAAGCATGTAACAATCGTCATGAAGCATGAAACCAATCTTTGCTTTCATTTATGTTGATGTGGCCTGAAGAAACATTGATGAATTTATTGTTTAATGGACAGGGTTTTCATTTGCTTTTTGATATTTGAATGGGTTATATCACCATGCCATTTCTGCCTGCCTGTGTGTCTATCTGTTTGGATGTCTCTTTCCACATGTCCTTCAAGGGATGCTCCAAATTGGAGTTGATAAATGTAACAGGAGCTGTAATTTGCATAAAGCTACATGCAAGCCAATTATAAATTGTATTTTTGTTGACTAGTGCTCACATGCATCAGTTGATATAATTACGGCTGTGGAAATTGACAGAACACCATAAAGGTCCCGAGATCAGTGAGGCCGATCAGTCCGTGTCCAGATAGATTTCCCCACCGTTGTTTAAAGGGAACTATTCATGTTAACCGGGCTGTGATCTTTGAGTTAGCCGGTATTCTTTACTATCGTTATTTTGGACCAACCACGTCCACCAACAGCATCTTTCTCAACAACTGCTTTACAACAACCACCACTACCACCAACATCACTCTCAACAACCGCTTCAGACCAACCGCCTTCCACCACCACAACCACACCTGCCTCTCACCAAACCATGCCATCCTCACCACTTCGCCAGCAACCGTCAACATCTCCACACCACAAACATCGCCTCACCTTTGTCTCCGAAACGACGCCATCTTTGCGCCAGCCGCGAGGAGTCCGCATCGAGCGGCGTCGCTGCAGGCCGACGCGGGGCGTTTGCTCGTCGGATCAAGCTTGGTGATCTCGCGCACGTCCACTTTCCGCGCAGAGGTCAGAGGTCGAGGATCGGAGGCCAAACCGTGTCTCACCAGCCCTATAAAAGGACGAGCAGAGCGCCAAGGTCGCGTTCGAGTTGGGTCGCGTTCGATTTGGGTCGAGTCGAGTTGGGTCGAGTCGAGTTGGGTTGAGTCGAGTTGATCAGTCGGCCTGAGTCAGTCTGGAGAGGTCGGGGAGTCGGGAGGAAGCCAGAAGCCAAGGAGCTGCGTGGAAGTCTGGGCTCGTGGCGGAGTCGAGAG
>NC_140969.1:78050644-78083144 GCF_056783735.1 Eptatretus burgeri | reverse complement strand
CACCGGAATGATCGAACACAGGGCTCGTCACAATGCACCTGTCTCCCTGCACCTCCCTCTCGTGGGTTTATATAAGTAACACAGAAGAATCTCGTGCCTTCCAGCAAATGCGATTCTCGGCCATAGGATAAGTTCCGCCTGAGAACGTTCCAGCATCTACACGAATCTCACCAAGCAGTTTACACTACAATACTGCCATCTACAGTCAAAATTAGCTCATTACATGAAGCAGTTTGTATTATCATTTACCGATGTGTGCTAAACGAAACTTATAACATGTCACCATCCATTTAAATCGTTCATTTACAGACATTTACTAATGGTTACAAATACCACAACATCGAGCTTTTAACTGACAGAGAGAAGGGAGGGGGGAGTTGGGGGGGAAGAGAGGGAAGAAGGAGGGGAGGGAGAAAGGAGGAGAGGGGAAAGAAGGAGAGAAGAGGGGAGAGTGAGAATTGTGGTGTTTGGGTGGGGGGGGGAGGAAAAGTTTCCTTCTGTATCCATCCTGTCCACTCCATTCCTTCTTTCCATATTGCTTGTCCAATTCTCCCTCTATTTTATCCTTCAGCTCCATTGTTGGTGTCACCCCCACTCCCTATCCTCACAACTGTTTATTTTGTCATGTTGCATCCTGATCTGTTTTGTGTTCTTGGTCTTCCACGAGACTTGACTGAATACAAAAAACTCATAGGTTGGCAACCATTGTACAGGCTTCATGAGCAGAATGGTCTCTTTCTGTGTTGGAATTCCTTGGAAGGGAAGTCATTTATTATATATTGTTAACCATGGTGTGTGTCCGTGCGTTTGCCTGTCTCCCGTTTACTGCAGCTGCTTCTCGTGCTGCATTGAAAAGCTCAATATTGACTTTTGAAATGATGGGAGAACAGGCATGAGTAATATTGATGCTAAATTTTATTTCGCAACCCAGATATTTTGCCTTCTTTTTGGACAAATCCAACCTCCGCCGCCCGATGTTGCACCACAATTTTGTGGTGGGCAGTATAAGTAGCTCAGAGCATTGGTTCTGAGTGAAACCAAGAGTGCAACACAATTGACCTTTTTAAAGTCCATTAGATATTATTTAAATTGATAGATTAACTTAAACCTTTCCCATCACTGGGGGGGCGGATATTTTTTGTGGCTTTTCCTGTCAGTTGGGATGGGTACTCTTCATAGTAATAAATAAGAAATTTTGTGTTTTATTTTCTGAAGGCGTATGCTACGTGTTATGCTTTTTTTGGCATGTCTTGTAAGCATCTCATTTGTATAACGTTTTGAATGGCGCACGTAGTCGGAGGACCATGTGGTTGGAAAGCATACTTCTTTCCACATTCAAAGTGAGAAAAGATACGTAGCTCTTTGGATTGGCTGGTCATATAGCATGGTTGGGGTGGTATGCGTAGAAAGGCTCGTTTAATTGTGATTTTAACCAAGGCTTCTTTTTCTTTCTCTCTGAAATATTAGGAAATATTTTGTTCCCTCACAGGGATGTATATAGATCATCAGAAAATCATCCCAGGATTTTCCTTTTCAACAGGATCTTGCTTTTCCTGTTCCTATTGCTGAAACTCATGGGCATTTCTGAAAAATTGGAGCTGTTGTGGTGGTGGTGGTGGTGGTTGTTGTTGTTGATTCAGTACCAAATGACATGGTGACAAATTCAGAATGTGTTGCTTTACTGAACAAGAAAAAGTCTAAGACCAGCTCACAAAGCATTTTTGTTAAATCACTGTATTTCAATGCAACTTGTTGATTACAAAACTGTTTCTCATCATTTTTGTTATTTTTTTTTTCTAAAGTTTCAACAAAAATATTTGTGATGATTGCAAATTAAGCTGTCCAATACATAACTGTCAATAACTATTCAACACACCTGTCTGGTGAGAAGATACAGGTGGTGGAAACAAAATGGAAACACATGGGTAAATGAGGAACACCAAGTGCATTCAAAGCAACGGCTTCCACACAGGTGTGGCCTATATGTTAATTATGCAAATAACATTCCAGGATGCTTAGGGTCATGTATAAAAATGCTGCAAAAGCCTGGTTGCCTCTAATTATGGCTAGCCTGGCTGCAAGAGGAGACCTCAGTGATGTTGAAACAGGGGTGATTTTTTGGGCGAGTTTGGCAGAAACTTCAGTGACAAAGACAGCTAAACCTGCCATGTTTCATGAGCAATGGTGTCTAAGGTGATGTATGCGTGGAACTCCGAGGGAAAGACATCATTAGCAAAGGGCAACAGTGGGCGAAAGCACTTACTCCAGGATCATGATGTACGTGCCTTAATTTGAAGTGCAAGGCAAAGCGGGCGAGCAACTGCAGATAATTTAACTAAAGTTCAACCTTGGGTGCGAGCACATCAAGATAGAATAGTCGGGTTGCAATACATAAACTGCTCATCACGCCTAGCACTGCATAATTGTGAGTCCAGTGGTACAAGGAGCACAGGCAATGGACTACCGAGCGGTGGAGAAATGTGATATGGTCAGATTCTTCATCCTTCACCATGTTCTCGACAAACGGACGAGTGCATATGTGGTGCCAACCTAAAGAACTCTCCAACCCTTAGTGCTTGGTTCCAACAGTGAAGGATTCTGGTGGTTCTGTAATGTTGTGGGTTGCATTTTCCTGGGATGGTTTGGATGCAGGCATTCCCTTAGAAGGTAAGGTCAATGTCAATCACTACTTAATGGTACCGAGTCATCATCTTCACCCAATGTTGCAGCATTCCTTTCCTGCCAGGAGAGGTATCATCCAGGATGACAATGCCCCCATCCAAAGAGCACGTGTGGTTGCCCAATGGTTTGATAAGCATGACACTGGTGTTGTTCATCTGTCATGGCCTTCTCAATCACCAGATCTGAACCAAATCAAGCATTTATGGGATATTCTGGAATGATGCCTGAGACAGCGTTTTTCACCTCCATCAAACAGTTTTGACTTTGTTTGATTTTTCTCGTAGAAGAATGATGCCGCATCCCTCCTGCAGAATTCCAGAGGCTGGTGGACTCTATGCTACAGCGCATACAAACCATACTGGATGCCTGTGGTGGCCCAATGCCCTATTAAGTGACTTTACATTGGTGTTTCCATATTTTTTGGTTCTGATTATCTTTACAGTATCTTCTCTTTATCTTCTCTCATAATTACAGTAGGTACAAGTATGTGAGTAGTGAGCTACTAGCCTTTGATACCACTTCTACTCCCTGTCTTGCCTTATTAATCCCATGTTGTCTTTATGAATGAAACATTTCACTTATAAGTAGAAATGAAGAACTAGTTGTTCTGGTGAAGTCTGGTGTCAATCTTTGTCAGTGGAGAGATATACTGAACAATCGATGCAACCAACAAAATATTGATCGGAGTCTGCTGACTGCCGTAGGAAGCAAGAATAAGACAATATTTCAGGCATATTTACCCATTGTCGTAGCAAAATATTAATTGTACCGTGTAAGGCTGCCATTCTGCCCCATGAGTTATTCTGTTGCCTTATTTTACTCAGTTAATTGGGAAACCTTTATTATTCTTATTGTTCCAAAATGCTATATTCACATTATGCAGAACCTGAGACCATTTAGATTGGACATTAATATCCAAAGAGGACTCCCTCGATGGAGCATCAACTTTACCTATTTGGATGTTGAAGCTTCCCACCCAGTTAACTCAAAAATTTAGGGTCGACTTCTCAACTTCAGTGGCTAAAGGACATGTTATAATGTTTACAAACTTTGTCATACTTTTCCAAGAGAGGTGTTCGTGGGAGCAAAGCTATGAAATGGCAGAAGTGTTTCTTTGCTTTCAAATATGCCTGAAATGTCATTCAAAACAAAATGCCAAAAACATTTGTTTCATTTTAGAAAACGTCTCTCTCTTTCATTAAATATTGTTGGGGCAAAATAAACTCACGAGATTATATCAATTGTCAATCTCCTTTCTCAAGGTCCTGGGGGCATCTTATTAAGCTCCTGTTAAGTTTGGTGTGTATTTTTCTCCATCCCCTCCCTTCCATCAAGTGGCTTCACAGCTGTCTTTGGTTGTGACAAGAATTAATGATCATCTCAGTGCTTTCCCCCAAAGCTAAAGTATCCAACCAATCCCTCTGTCACCTCCTTAATCCACTCATACCATTGCCTCCTTGGACACTGACTTTTCCTGTAAAAGGTAGAGGGCACCAATTGTTGTGTTCTCAAATCCTGCTCTCTTGTTTTCACTTCTTGTCTGTCTGCTCCCTTCTGATTGGAAGACAATAGACAACACTCCAATACACAACGGTCCAAAAACCAGTCCTCAACTACAAGCGACCAATTAGCCAAATTCCAATTATAAGTAAAGTTGTCAGATCTATCATCACAGCTAACATCAAGTTTTTCTTCTCTAATGGTCTGATCCCTCATCATCATTTGAGTTTCCTCCTGGCCACTTGACTTTGGATGGGCTGCTGCTTCGCTTTCAACAATGGTGGAGGCCCAAAATCTCGAACAAGATGGGTCATTGTTGTGTATCCGGACAGATCACTGACATTGGATTGATGGGACAAATAGCCTCCTCCTGCATGAAAGTTCCTTGCATATTTAACTCGGTCTGGCAGCCTGCTCTGCTTGCCATACTCATTGTCTGTCCTAGCTTGTTAATGTCCTTCACTCGTGATCAGCATATTGCTTTCAGTGGAGGCTGGAATGCTCCAGGGTAAAGTCTTGAGCCCATTCCAGTTTCACCTAGACATTAATGACTTCTCCATTGCTCTGAAAAACCTACTTTTCCTCTTTTCAGATGACTCGACATTATGCTGTGTCATACTGGAGTTGCTGCTTTCCTCTTCGCTATCCTGGAAAGGATCATCATACGTTGGTCTGACGCTTCAAACATGGCATTCAAACCTGGCAAACCTCACATTTCCACTCTGTCTCTCTGATAGGAACATCAAATTAATCCATCTATCGATTTCCACAGTGAAACACTAGAAAAGGTTCACTGTCTTGAATTTCTGAGCCTCACCATCAGCCACAACCTCAACAGAGCAGACCACAGATAAAAGCTAGCCTCCAAAGCCAGTTGCCGATTGAGCATCCTCCTTCGCTCCAAGTTCTACCTTGTTAAATGTGAACTTATGACGACTTGCAAGGCCTTTTTCCCCCAGAGCTCAATAAATTACTGCGTCCCCCAATGTGCTGGTGTTTCCACTTCACATGTATCTTCCCTGGCAGCTGTGAAATCTAAAGCTCTCAACATCTTTGGCATATCCTATACAGAAGCAGAATCACTGGGCCTGCTGATCTCTCACCAGGGACAGTCTGCATTCCCTGTTTTCTCACACCTCTCCTCCAGTCTCACTTTCTCTCTTTTACTCCTCTGCTCCAGCAGATTCTCTCCTTGTCTCACTTGTTCCTCCATAATCACAAACCAAAGGTTCTTTCCTTGGTCACTGTAGAATCAGTCAGGCTTCGTCCAAACTCGTGTGTTATTTGAAAAGAACAACACAAGGTGATACACAAACACACTGGAATGACACTGTACACACCAAAGCAAAAGATGACTGGCTTTTCTCACTGTTCGCGCCCTCCCGGCTCTGCACTGCCATTTATGAAAAAGCTCAAAAACATTCCTGGGAAGCCCCTTGTCTAGAAATCATTCATAAATGGCTATATAACCAAATTGAGCCAGAAACCACTCATGACTGAAAGATGGTTCCACATGATATTGCAGAAATAGCAAGAACTTATCCAAACAATCACTATCTTTCCAGAGGCTGTGAAATCTAACTGTAATGCCAACACTTGCCAGCTTTTTACTCTGCTCCACATGATTTCCATTTAGTGTGCAGCATCAGCAAACGTGACAAACTCCTATATAATGAACAATTTCTTCCCCATCAAATTAAAGGTGTCCAAGCATCAACGTTGCACTGAACACATTACACCACCAAAGTCACTAATAAGGAATATGTGATACTCAAAGGGTGGAAGACATCCTTGTGAGCCAAGGGCCATCCGTATCTCATGCCCAACTGTGTCTGTGGACGTCCTCGTGCAGTTGGGTTACTTTTTATTAAGAGCTTGATGACAGGATTTGCACTCGGGCCACCGTAAAACCCTTCATCCCGCAAAACATACCAAAAGCAAAAATAAATCTGAAAACCCACTCCCTGGGAGTACCTCCTGTGCAGCTGCCCTTCACAGGGCAGCTCAATGGATGACGGGATTGGGGCAAAGCCTTTGGGACCCACACTCTTTGAGGCAAACATCAGCAAACGATTCTGGTTCACAGTTCCAGACCCATGGGGACCAACACATGTCTCATAACTATCCCTATCAGTTCCACTTGATGCATTGAAATCCCCCAAGACCAGAAGAGTATCTGGTCTGGGGCACTGATCTCATGTATAGCTGTGTGCAATATGCCTGGTGTTGGCTTAATGGTTAGGGTGGTGGACTTTAGATCCTAGAGTCCTGATTCAAATCCCACTCAGCTGTTGAATTATTACCAGGTTGGGTTAACTCAGCCTGTCATCCTTCCGAGGATGGAAAAATGAGTGCAAGCATGCTGGTATACTGTCGGAGTGGCGACCCGTCCAGGATTGCTCTTAGTAGCCAAGGAGACTGCGAAAGCAGCACAAATGCTCTGTTTTGAGTATGGTCCCAATCTCCTCCTCCTCTTTGATGATAGGTGGGAAACCACGGGGTAACCTTCCTGGGTCAGATTGTGGTTGTGTGTGTCGGGGTGGTGCTGAGGTGTCGTTCACTCATTGGGTTAAACTGAGGCGGTCCCTTCGGGTGGGTGCCGAGAATGTCCTATCCCGAAGAGAAGATGATGACCTGTATCCATTATCATCTTAGCTCAAGCAGTATTGCAGCACTCTCTGAGGTTCGGAGACTGGATTGCGACGAGATTATGGCAGGTGGTTACATCTGCTCTTGGTCTGGTCACTCTGATGGTTACCATGCCCAAGCAGTTGCTGCAGCTGTGTCCGATAAGCTGACTCCAATGAAAATTGAGGTAACACCGGTCAACGAGCGCATTATGAGACTAAGGATGCATCACTCCTTTGGTGTCATTTCCCTGGTCTCTGTATATGCTCTGACTGATGCAAGTGATCTCACCGTGAAGGATGCATTCTATGTCACACTCGAGTCTGTGATTGATCAGTGCCCCAGATGAGTTACTCTTCCAGTCTTGGGGGATTTCAATGCATCAAATGGAACTGATTATGATGGTTATGAGATGTGTGTTGGTCCCCATGGGTCTGGAACTGTGAACCAGAATAGCACTAAGTTCCTTGACTTTGCAAGAAGTCATGGACTTAGGGTGGCTGGTTCATGGTTCATCGCTGGACTTTGTCTTCCAACGTTGGTTGTGTGGCAAAGGAGATTGACCTTGTGCTTGTTGATGGTCGCTGGAAGATAACCCAGAACTGCAAGGTCCACCAGAGTGCTCAGTTCCTCAATACTGACCACCTGTTTGTGTAAGCAACTCTGAAGTTGCAGCTTAAATCCAGGAGAATGGTACCATCCCAGCCGAGGCACGATGTTCATATGCTCAAATTGGAGAGGGGAGCTGAGGAGTTTGTGAACAGGCTGAGTGGATATTTTGGTGATCTGGGTGCTTTGGGGTATGCTGAAGAGTTGTGGAGTGCCTTCAAGACCACCGTCCTTAATGTTGCCGGTCGATGTCTTGGAACTCACCGAAGGGTGAAGAAGAATTTTGTCTCTCAAGGGACACTGGATACCATTGACCAGAGTCACAGGGCCAGTCTGAATGGCAGAGCTGAGCTCTACAGGGAGCTGAGGTATAAATCTTAACGTGCACTTTGGGTGGACAAGGAGGCCTATGTGCAAGGAATCTGTAAGCGGATAGAGCATCAGCTGTTGACAAGTGATTCTCATCCTGCTTACAGGGGAGATTGCGCATTGCGTTTATCCAAGCCCATCCCTCGGAGCACTGCAGTTTGAGCAGAGGGTGGTAGGCTCTTGACAGAGGAGCCCGAAGTGAAGGCCCGCTGGGCCGGTTACTTTGAGTGGCTGCACCAGGCTGATCCACCAGCTGTTGAGATGGATGTAAGGGTGGTACTATCCCTAATGCTGACCCTCCAATCAACTGTGGTCCACCTTCATTTGTGGAAACACAGACTGCAATGATCGGGTTGAAATGGGATAAAGCTCCTGGGATTTGTAGCATCCATGCTGAACTTCTCAAGGCTGGTAGAAATGCTGCACTCATGTCATTGCATGCAGTTCTGTGCTCTGCCTGGAACACCGGCATCATCACAACTGACTGGAAGATGGGCCTTTCTGTCCCCCTCTGGAAAGGGAAGGGTGATCGCCAAGAGTGCAACTACTGAAGGGTGATGCTGCTCTCAGTGCCGAGCAAGGTCTTTGCTCAGATAATTCTTCATAAGCTTTGCCTCCATCTTCTTTCAGGATGTTATGTTTCCTTCCCTTTCCTCTATCCCTATGCTGTTCATGTGTCCCTTTGCTTTAATGCGTCCACTTGTCTCATTGCTCCACGATCTGTATGTCGTCTAAGACTGGACATTGTATTCACAAAACTTGTGTGATGTGCTATATCTGCGAACAAAGTATCACAGCAGATTTCATCATTTAGTATACTTATTGCTCAGTTCCATTCTTCCAATCCAATCAACCAGTCATGCAAAAGTTTTAAATAAGCTGTGGAAATGCGTCATGTTCCACGTGAGTCACGGTTGCTCTTTCTTCCATGTTCTTGTCTTTGTAATCAAGTAAGTGTGAATGTGTTTTTTGTGAATAACCGCCTCGAGAGATGCATCCAGGTGTGCTAATTCTCTTAGACTGCTGTTCAGAATGACTGCTTCCATGCATTATGTTATGATGACTAGTTCACTCCCACGATAGCTTCTTTCATATGTCTATGTTCCATGCACTGCCAAACCCGTCCCACTCCCCTAACTACTTATTTTTGAAAAGCCCTTGTGTTTTCCTACCAAACTGGCAAAGCAGTTAAATTACTTTTCTGATTCATGTTTGCATATTTTATTTCCTGATAACCTCAAATGGTTAATTTATAAAAAGTCTTTAATTGTCTTTGGACAAAATACTGTAGATATAAATGCATGTTTTGGGGAGAATAGCCAAACAACAACAAAAAGTGACTTGCCACTGTGAATATCCCTGCAGGCTACTGCTGATGGACAAGGGCAACATTCCACCAGTACGGAAATGACTTCAGTGGGCCATGGAGCTACCGATACTCTCCGCAAGGTCATCCCCGTGCCAGCCTCCTGGAGTCTACTGGATCCCTCAGGAGCTCCTTGTGTACCTGCCGACTTAACAAATGCAGAATGGGAAAAAGCAGGCAGCAATTTACCACTGGCTACCTTTGAAGGAGATATCCAGACAGAGGTGTAGAAATTACAGCTCATGGTCACAAATAAATAATGATAAATCTGGCTGTGATTTGTTGCAGAACTTTTGAACAGGATGAGAAATGAGCATTTGTTTTATTTGGACATTTTGCTGCAAAACGTGAGCTTCAGTTCGGCTGAGCTGGTACCTGTGATCTGCTTTCTCATTTTCTAGTTATAGGATCTGTTTTCTCTTCTTCTCTGCAGTCGGCCCTTATATATGTGAACTTAACTGTAAGATATCCCTTTTTTGAGCGATGACTATGTGAGTAAAACAAGAAGAATTTTTTTAAAAATAATGTACGCTTTCGCTTCCTTACCTGTCTGCATTCCTTGTAAAGCAAACCTATTGACCATTGCCAATCATCCTGAGTATACCCTGTTGGTGCGGTGGAGAAACTGAGACCGATTTTTCTGTACTTCATGTTCTTTTTATGCATAGAAGCAAAATAATGTTATCAGAGAGAGTGAGGTAGAGGGTAAAAGTGTGGATATGTATGAATTTGAGTGTGTGTGTGTGTTACAGTCATACTTGCATACATTCATACATTCATACACACATACATAATTCATTGGATTTAACATGTGTGTAAACCAACATTTTGAGATTTTACTTCTAAATTAAAAGCACTATTTAATTAATTGATTGATTTTAATTGTCAGAGTATTATTTTGTATCATTATTATTATTATTATTATTATTATTATTATTATTATTATTATCCTGTGTCGGAGTGGCGACCCATCCAGGTTTGTGCCCAATAGCCAAGGAGAGTGCTTTGACAGCACCGACACTTTGTACAGAGTATGGTCCCAATGGATGGATGGATTATTATTATTATTATTATTATTATTATCATTATTATACTCAAACAATACAGTTCAATAATATGTAAAATATGATGAGGCATCAACCTCCCCATTTTTTAAAATGATAGGTTTCGACAGTACCGATAGCTGGTGCTTAGATGAGGTAGTTTTAGTCAATCATTCTCTTGGCTCTCAGACATGCCACATTTTAAAGTAAAAACGACTTGGATCATTTTGTAATTGAGTTCAAACATTGCCGTGATGCCACCCCTGACACAAAGGTCGAGCTTGAGTCTCACTTCATGTAATGCTCAGTTGCAGGGATTTGTACTAAAGGACACTTAGAATGCACTGTGTACATAATGCTGGTCAACATTGCCTGTACCCCAGGAACCATGCTTTTTGTATTATTCTTTGATCTATTATTTACAAAACAGTGGCTCTTGGAACTGCAAGGTTGATGGATGATAGAAAGGTAACTTACTGACAATTGAGTGGCATGAAAACAACTGGATACAAATAAGCAGGTGGATGAATGAAAAGGAAAAAATGGAGAAGGAGGAATAAATATTGTAATCTCTAGGAAAGAGAGGTTGTAGAGATCGTTAATGAGTTATGTGTATGTGTGGTTAGTTGATGTAGGGATGGTTAACAGCAATAATCCATGTAACCTGGAGGGCTGTGTTGGATGTATGTCTGAAAGAATAGGGATAATAAGACGATAAGTGAGGCAAGGATATAACATTAAGGCTGCCAACCCATCTGTGATGAGAGTACAAAAGCCCCTGAAGCTGCTTATTTGTGGGGGATAGCAATAATGTTGAGAGATTTCACAGCATACAACATTGAGAGATGTGAATTGGGGACTCCAATCGAGTGGGGAGACTACTAATCAATTATTAAACGATGGATCTCAGTCTATGTAAGACATGAGTTGAGATTTACTGAGGAAGTACTGCATGAAGGAGGATAACTTGTCTGTGACTGGCTTTGGAGACCAATTTTGATATATGGTATGTTGAGGAGAGGTCATGGCAGATTGTGAGATCCAGAGATTTGAAGGACTCAACTACTTCTGGTGGTTCATGAAGGAACTAAATGGATTGGTTTGCTGGAGGATCCGTTCAGGGAAATATTGAGAATATCATACTTCCCCGGATCAAATTACATCTTCCGTGTGTTGGCCCATCATTTCATGATTTCCTTTTGCTGGAATAGGCCACTGTACAGTGTCATGTCGAATCGTCTGCCCAATGACAAAGTGAAAATGAGACAAAGTTCAATTTTCTCTCCCTTCCTGGATGAAAAACCAAATGTTCTTCAGGCAATGGAAGTGGGAAGAGAGAGAGAGAGAGAGAGAGAGAGAGAGAGAGAGAGAGAGAGAGAGAGAGAGAGAGAGAGAGAGAGAGAGAGACAGACAGACAGACAGACAGACAGACAGACAGACAGACAGACAGACAGACAGACAGACAGTGTGAGAGAGAGAGAGTTGGTGACATTGGATATTTGAACTTTGAATGATGATCAAACATTCTGCCTTATCATGAGCAGAGTCTTCAATGAAGCTATTTGTCATGAGGCAGGGAATGGAAGGGTAGTATATACAGAAAGGCAGAATGAGAGGGAGAGGCAGGATTGAGAAGGAGGTGAGAAGTGGAGAGAGAAGGTTTATTTTGTCATCACTCATAGGCGAAGTTAATATTAGATGCAGTGTCGATTGAAGACCAGTCATTTAGAGATAAACAATATATTTTATGAACGGAAAGTTGACAAAAGCATGTTAATTGGTGTTTGAAGTAAGGCGTAGCTATTACACACTCTTATCTGCTTTTAGTTGATTGTATTAATTGTGAAAAGTGTATGCTGACACAGACGTACACTTGTTTTCATAAATGCGAGCATTATATTTTTAAAAGGAAAGGTATTTTAAAGATTGCAATCTGCTTGAGCAAACTACCAATAATTTGGTGCTGTGACAGCTTTTTAAATATAGCGAGAGAGATCTTGACTTTAAAAAAAAAAACAAACATGGTCAGAGAATCCAAATGGGGTAGAAGGAGGAACATAATAAGTTGAAAGTAAAAGTTTGTCCAGGACAGGTTTTCAAAGATCCAGATTGGAGAGTTCAGTGAGAAGGTAGGAGATGTGGGTTTGAAGAGATATACCGTTGCATTTTTCTATATTATTCATAGATAGTCCTGACTTTTAAGAGCACAGTACCCAAAGTGGTTTTGGTATATTGTATTAGAATTGGTGATAACTGATTATCATGTATGACCTCTGCTCCATGGGAAACTTGTGGTTTGTTTGTTTTTAATCTCACTTTGTCTTACCGCCAATTATGGAGTGATCATGATCCAAATGATGCTGTATACATTTTTTTCAGTGAAAATATGTTTGGCAGGACATGCATTTCTGCTGATGTTATAATTAATTATTGTCTGTAATTCAAAGAAGGATAAAAAGGTATGTTGCTTATGAGTTAAAATGTAAAATATCAGAATTAATACTATTGTTCCAGCTCCTTGGCCTTCTCATAAAATTAGATTTAAAAAAAATTATTAACATATAATACGACTGAATGGAAAAATGTAAGATGTGTCTCCAACATATATAGGGTGTCTGAAAGTAGACAGACCAAAAAGAACATTGAATCGTTTGATTGTTATTCGAGATAATGTTGTAAATTTGATTTCAATACATGCATTAGACTTGTAACTTTTAGTTTGTTGAATTTTTTATGGTATTATTTCGATATTCTCAAATTTTTAATAAACTTCAACATGTTGTCCATCATTTACTATTATCAATCTGAGTCTGAGAAACCATTTTCCAACACAGCTGTTGGAAAGAATGACATAGCAGCAACAATACTATACTACGTTTAAGTTCTTCAAGGTCCCTTGGTTTGGTAGTGTACACTTTACTTAAAAAAAAAACCCAGACATAAAATATCTAAGGTGTTAAGTCAGGTGAACGAGCGGGCCATTTCATAGGTCCTCCTCGACTAATCCACTGGTCTGGCAAAGTTTGATAAAAAACAAATGAGCAATTCAAGCAAAGCGAGGTAGTGCTCCATCCTGATGAAAGATTGCTCTTTGTAACTAGTCAGGATTTTCTTGGAGTTGTGAAATAAATAATTATTGTAGCATGTTGAGGTGTGAAATATTGGTGACTGCTTTGATCAAAGAAATAGGGTCCATAGATGTGAGAACATGACAAGACACACCAGACGTTTATTTTAGGCAAATCCTTTTCATGTTCATACAAATAACGTGGATTTTCTTCTCATATCCTATAATTGTGATGATTAACTTTGCCTGATATGTGGAATGTAGCCTCATCACTAAAAATGAGATTTGATGAAAAGATGTTTGTCCAATTCTATCCATTCAATTAATTACTTCCATTTTCATAATCATCTTCTAAAAGTGTATGAAATGTTTATATTTTATAAAATTTAACCTCAATTTATAACATTTAAACCTCAATTATTGATGAAGGATATCATGAACAGAGCTTTTCCGAATATTTAACTCAAGTGATGCTCTCCTCATTCACTTTCTAGGGCTGTTGCTAAATGCCTCCATAACAACATTCACCCTTTCATTTCACTTTCTTGGCCTTCCAGCAGATTTCCCTGTTAGGATAGTTCCTGCAGCCTCAAACTGATCCAGCCTCTTCGTATGGAGTGTCTTTCAGGTGTTGGTGTATTATTTTCATGCTGAAAACGCCTTTGGCCTGGAATGGTTGAACCACATTTATGGACAAATCTCACAATTTTTTCTTTCTCTTGAGGGATTGTCATTATGTCAGAAAATGGGGTGTCTCCTGAAACAAAGAAAATAACAATCACTATTCACAACAAATTAAGATTGACAAGTCTAATGTATCTACTCATATCAAATTTATATCAGTATTTCAAATAACAATATAACTGTTCAATGTTCTTTTTGGTATATCCACTTTCAGACACCCTGTATATATGTATGTACGTATATATATATATATATATATATATATATATATATATATATATATATATATATATATATATATATATATATGTACATATATATATATATATATATATATATATATATATATGTACATATATATATATATATATATATATATATATATATATATATATATGTACATATATATATATATATATATATATATATATATATATATATATATATATGTACATATATATATATATATATATGTACATATATATATATATATGTACATATATATATATATATATATATATATATATATATATATATATATATATGTACATATATATATATATATATATATATATATATATATATATATATATATATATATATATATATATATATGTACATATATATATATATATATATATGTACATATATATATATATATATGTACATATATATATATATATATATATATATATATATATATATATATATGTACATATATATATATATATATATGTACATATATATATATATATATATATATATATATATATATATATATATATATATATATATGTGTGTATGTATCACAAGCACCGGTTACCTCCCTTTTCTGTCCCTGATGGTATTGCCTGTCAGTTGATCATCTTCGTGGGGAAATCCAATCTGTTCCAGCAATAGCACGGAAGCAGAAACATGTCCAATAATTGATTCCTTTCCCCAGAGGGTAGATCATGATCCTGCCAAAACAGGCTTCTAAAGGCATGTAGTCTTTGCTACAGCAAAATTTTGCTCGACTCCCTCATGAAGTAGTGAGTGATTCTGTGTTGTTGTTTTTCATACAGTGCATTTGAATCAGTTTACCATTTCATTTCAATATTTATCATACCGGTTAAGTTGTGTATTAAACCTCCTCACTTGATCGAGCAGTACGAAACAGATCGTGTCCCATAACAACCGAAGCTGCATGAAATGTGAACAATAATAGCCATCTGCCACACATGCAACTTTGTATCTGCCTCGCTCCAGATCAGCCATGATGTACCCTGCAGATCAACCATGATTAGACTTGACCACAATCCGACCTTCTACTTCATGTACAGAGAGGCAGAGACATTGTTGCTTGTGTAGTGAACGACCATTGTTGCTCATATTTTGTGCAGCTTCATCTGTTATAGAACACAATCTATGTCTTGTTGCTCGATCAAGCTTGGAATATATATATATATATATATATATATATATATATATATATATATATATATATATATATATACATTCATGATAACTAGTAACAATTTCCTAAAAGTTATTGAAAGGTGAAAATGCCATAAAATCTGCTTCTTCTTTTTTTCCAATGTAAACACCTCAATGATATGCTGCAATTCGGCCATTTGGTGGCTTTTTGCTTGTTCTCTTTGTGAAAAGAATCATTGTACTTTTTCGCTCCACTCACACCATGATAATTCCAAGTAGTGTTTGTAAAATTAAGTGCTATTCACAGTACAGACACATGGAAGTGCTGTGCTTAGTCTACAGCCAGGAGAACACTATATAATCCTTTCCCAGATAAGACGATATTAATTCTACTTTTATCCATATATGACTATATGATTATGTCTTAAAATATATTATCATATCATTTATCTGGGACGTACAGTATCTGTGTCCACAGTCATACAAGCAGGTTGCTGTAACCCTGTCTAGAAGCACAGACACCATGAAGAAGCATCCAGCTGTCTATCCTCTTTGTCTTGGCATGGCTCAGGAATCAGATTCTGATGATAGGGGGGGGAAATGGCTTTTATGGTGTAGATTCATAACATGGTCTCAGTATGTGTTTTGGTGCTCCTTCCTCCCAATACTTATTTCTGTAAGTGTTCTTGAGCGAAAACTGACTGGTTTTTATTTTGATTGAAGAGAGATGAAGCCAAGTTTTGGCAAATGGCTTCCTTTTCAGACATAATTCCTGGAGCCCAGGTCATCCCCTACCTTACCTGGTACTTATGGTTGTTCACTCGTTACTGATCCCAAACGACGCACAGTCTCTGGACACCCTGAATCTTTATCTTGATAATTAGTATGAACTCAGTCTCTGCATATAGCGTTTATATGTTTCAGCACTGCCTGGTATTGTTGTCTTTGCAATGGCTGATTCATTGAAAATTTTAACCTCCACATCAGCTGTGGAAGCACTCTTGACATTAGTGGTGAGTGCTTCAATACAAAGGACAAGATCACACATTGTGGCCTTTCAAAGTCTCCCTTGAGAGAACAGAGAAGGTCACTCCACTTGGTTTTAATGGGCAAATTATTGAATCATCTCACTCTTTTGATTGGCAGGCTCCGTACAAACCTCAGTTGTTTATTCTGTTAACAGATCATCTGTTATAGGCAATTCTGTATTCTGAATAAGCTTTGTCTTGTCTTGGAGCCGATCTTATCATGTTGACCTAGTCTTTCATAATGATATTGGTGTCCAGTTTGAGAAGTTTCTTCCTCTCCCTGAGGAATGAATTGCATAGCTTTTAAAAAAAAGCAGCCAAGAGAGCTTAACTAATTGATTATAGCAGGTAATGGTCATTTTAGTAATAACTTCGGTGACGGATGTGAGACTTGCTCATGGTGTCTCCCAGAGATCTCTTCACTACCCATGGACTCATCCAAGTAATATTTGCTTTGCATTTCTTTTGGGGGATTATGATGAAGCCTCTTGTACTACACCTTAAAGTATATTTTTGGAATAGATAGAATTGTGTTTGTTTTGCAGTTTATGCGTTGCTTATTTTGCACCAAATTGAGTGATGCTCCATTTTTTCTGACTGCCTTGAAAAGTGTTTTCATTTCATGCCGCAATAATTTCTTCATTTGCAGTGTTTCAAATTGCGTATTTCATATTTCTCACCAAAAAGCAACAGCAATTAAATGGCAATACACTTTGGATTTACAATTCAGAAATTGCTTCGTCATCCGTATGCAAGCCAGACCTGATGAGGAATGAAACTGAATTCGGAAATTAGATGTGTCAATTGCATCGTTCAATTGGAGGTGAATGACTCAGACTGCCATTGATTCCGAGTTCATTTCAGTGTCAATCTTCGGTGCCAATGAGGTATAATTAGACCAGACAGTTCACAGAGACACCTCTTTCAGGTCACACAAGGGTTACAATGCCTCATGGATATTATGTCATCTTTGCCTGAAGGAACCACTTTTCAACAATGTGATCTTTGCAGATTTATTTGCAAAGAACAACCAACCATCACATGTAGACGCAGATAGTTTAGAACATGCTTCCCGCCAGTAGTATGAGATCCAGAAGATCACTGCTTGGAATCCCTCCAATACAGCAGCACATTGAATTGATAAACACAACATCAAACCTGGAGGGTGAACCATTGGTGCCACGTTATTTTGACTGACAGGTCCTGATTCTGCCAAGAATTTGATGATGGACTTACTAGAGATGAGGTGTGCAGATATTTGCTAATTGCACCATTAGGCAGCATAATCAATTTGCTTGGGGCAGCCTGATGGTTTGGGTGGTATTCAAGTTTTCCGAAGAACTTGCTTTTCTGCAGGTAAAAGTTCTGATTGATTCACAGGATAGCTCAGCGGTAGTGTTTTCATTGACAGGTTAAATTGCATTGTGGAACAACCGACCCTTTAGAGTGAATGTTAACTTTGCTGTATTATCCATTTGCACTCGCTTATGATAGCTAAGGACATGCTAAAGTTTATTTTACAAAGTGCAACTCTTTGCCTGAGACAATGACTAAATTCAAACATTTTGGTATTTTAATGGTTTAAATCAGTAGAAGTGGTGGCCACATGAGCTTGAGAATCAACTGGAAAAGGGAAATCAGATCGGATTCTTTTTAACATGATTATTGTGCTGTTCTTGGGAATTTCCATTTGGGGAATAAAATGGGGATTCTTAGGAGTTTAGGAACTAGGATAGGGGGTCCCAACCTTGGGGTCAGACCCCATTTTGTGTTTGCAATGTTAAAAGCATACAGGGTCACGAATCCGGCTATCAGGGATGTTATCATACACAGACAATATTGATCTTGGCTGTATATGATGTCGGGGTCATAAAAATCTGCAGTTGTCTGAAGGATCAAAATGAGGAAAAGTCTGGAAACTCATGAATTAGAGGGTGTCGAACCAAGGAGCTGGAATGTATTTTGAGGGTACTGCTGAGTTTTAGCTGGCAAGATATTTACATCATGGCAATGCCAATAAGCTTGATCCAAAATGACCAGGCCATGCCTTCTATTCATCTATTCATCTCACCATTAATTGTACATTACCCTTGTCTAGTTTTAGGATAAAATGTCGTGAGAATATAGTACGTGTGGGTACCAGTGTCAGAAATGTTACTATGTTGGTATAAACTGTGATTTGGGACAAATGTGAAACTCTTGTAAAACACTTTGTAGCAGGACCACCTCACTCTTACCATCTCAAGCCCTGGAAAGTCAAGGTCTAATGCATTTGAGTTGAACACCTTTTATCTGGTTTCTGTTCAGAAACAGTGTTGTTGATATTATCATTATTACTATTATTTATATTATCATCATTATCATTCGTATTATAAGTATTAGTATTCTGGGTTATCACCTGGCTGTCGTTTAATGGTATACCTGCATCCAAGAGGAGAGGTGACATTTGATGCTCTACTCTGGTAGCATGGAGAAATGTATTTTGTGATACAAAGGCCAAAGATGCTAATGGCATCGATGTGGAAAATTGTACGCATTCTGAGCTGAAAAGGATGTTTAATCCAAGACATTTTTCTGGTTCGTTGTGAAAGCTTGGGGGATGCCACACTCTTACATTCACACTAATCTGTACCTTTTCTTTGTTTTGTTTTTGTTTTGCTTTGCTTATCACCATGTGATTGATGCATCTGCCAGACGTTTGACATGTAAATAACATATAGCATACACTCATGTGTTTTTTATACCTCGTCGAGGATAAGTAAGGGTCAATATCTTTTATAAACAAGATTTTGCAGTGTATCATTCAAGTCAACGATTTGAATACTTGCAAACAAAACAAGTGCATGTGTTGCAGGAACTATGCAGGCCATTGCTAAGTTATCTCGGAGAGCTTGCAAATTATCTTAGACATTTGCACCCTCTTTAACAAACAAAAAAAACTTTCACAAGTCTATAAGATCCTTGACGTGGCGATTAAATTTGTCAGTTTTATTCGATTTGTTGTTCCAGTATGTCCGTGTTGTACTGAATGCTGAGTGTGAACAACCATGCAGGGACTTTAGACAGGTCAAACAATCTGGTAAATGCAATTGTAGTCAATAAGAGTCCTGAACTTTTGCACATCGAGGCTGATGCTTGGAAATTACCACATGCTCTTGCCTGAAGTCCTTCTAAGACGTACATATAAATCATATATGTATTATATATGATTTATGTAATGTATTTTTGTGTATATATTTTCCGTAACGGGCAGTACATTGGTGAGCATGACATTCTACTTTAGTCCAGTCCATGGTCTAAGTCAATGTGCATTTCAGAAGAATCGGATATGAGTGATGGAAATAGTTTGGCGTTGTCGATTTGTATGCTGAAACATATTGTATCCACAATAACAAAATTAGTATTTTTGTAACATTCCACATTCATCACACGTCACCTTTTTATAATTTGCACTGATACATTTGTCTTTTGAAGCATAAGTCTTTGTGCAATTGTCATTCAAAAAAAAAATTGAGCATTTGCTTTGTACTAGACCAAACTGATTGATTAAAAAGAACATGTGACTTGTACGAAATGTTTTGTTTAGTATTGCTTTGGCTCACTGCATTCTAGTACCAGTGGCATAAAGCGATTATATTTTCTGACACATAATGTGTGTACAATACAGTATATATAGTGTGAAGTTGCTATTCATGTAAAATATGTTTTTGAGGGATGAAACACTTTATAAAATAAATATACATGTTGCAAAAGTTTGTTTTGTGTTCATCTGTAACTTGGAATTACAAATTCGGTTTAAAGTGTTTATTGTCAAGAAGTATGAAAGTGAAATAGGCTGTGTTTTAAAGTAAAGACTATTACTTTAACTTATTGTCTAACATCGCAGGAAATCAGCACAAGGCTAACTAGAATGATGCTTGGTGGAGCACATACCTTTCCCAGGCTGAATGGTGTACGTTTTCCATCCCATTGATCGGCTGGATCTGGTGGAGCACATACCTCAACCAAAATCGAATTGGCTTGTTCTTTCCACTTAACCAACTCATTCACCTAGTTTGGTCATAACTCGTCCACAACATTTTAAAATATGCTACACCAGTATATCGTTTTTTGTACCCATCCTCAATGGTGAAGAATCGCTTGAAAATTTCTAATAGCAGGATCCGCATCTTCACCAAAATCGAATCAGTTCGTCCTTGTCACACACCGAACCTGTCCACAAAATGTCATTTGGATCCGTCCACAATTTTTTGAGCTATCCTTAACAGAAACAGGCAGACAGACAAACAGACAGAAAGGGGTGAAAACATAACCACCTTCACCTTTGGTGGTGGAGGTAACAAAAGACTCCACAGCTTGGTCCATGAATCATTGGTGTCAAAATTAGCATCAGGGAACAATGGCCATATGCGACGTTTATACTTTATGGATGTCACCTATAATAACGCTGAGAGAATGGCGTGTCTTGAGAGACCACAGATGCTCTCTAAAACCATTAACTCAGGCAGGATCTTCGCGCCCAGAGTTGGTTCACCATGCCGGTGAGTAAAGCATGGCAGCCAGGGAACCATGCCAACAACCATGCTGTGGTTAATTAATTCGCTGAGCAAACCAATGCTGCATGCCACAGTATGTAGGCTTCCATTACAATCCCAACCTTTGCCCAATCGCCCAGGGAACGCGATATCAGATCAACCACAAACAGATAAATCAGGATGCCTGTGCAGCGGGTGACAGGTTTTTGCAATGGTGAGTGTGTCGTTGGCTGTGAACTCCATATGCGCATTTCTGAAGGTGGAATGGAGCTTTCCCGGTCTCAAAGTGTGTGTGTGTGTGTGTGTGTGTGTGTGTGTGTGTGTGTGTGTGTGTGTGTGTGTGTGTGTGTGCGCGTGTGCGTGCGTGTGCGTGCTCTCGTGTTACCATTTGAGCTTTTGTCAGCAAATTTTCAACAAACCTTTATTATGAAGATACGGACAAAATATGTAATAATTGGGACAAAATGTTAAAGGACAAAGTCACAGTGAATACAAACAGGCCTTATCAGCTTCTTTATTTATATCCCACGAGAAAATATAACCCGCTGCTTCACTGAAGGGAATATTAAGAGAGGGGGGAGAGAGAAAGAGTGGGGGAGAGAGAAAGTAGAGGGAGTGAGAGAGGAGAAAGGGGAGTGGGGAGGGATGGGGAGAGAGAGGAGGGTGGGGGAGAGTAAGAATGGAGGGGAGAGAGTGGGGAGGGGTGGAGAATGAGGAAGGGAGAGAGAGAGGAGGGAGAGTCAGGAAGGGGGGGCGATGAAGGGAGGGGAAGCGATGCCTCACAACACATCACTATGCATTCCGGGAGGGAGAGTGAGAGGAGGAGGGGGGAGGAAGAGAAGGTGGGAGGAGGAAGGAGATTGGGAGAGAGAGAGGGAGAGAAAGAGGGAGGGGGAGAGAGAGAGGAGAGAGAGAGAGAGAGAGAGAGAGAGAGAGAGAGAGAGAGAGAGAGAGAGAGAGAGAGAGAGAGAGAGAGAGAGAGAGAGAGAGAGAGAGAGAGAGAGAGAGAGAGAGAGAGATATATATATATATATATATATATATATATACATATATATATATATATATATATATATATATATATATATATATATATATATATACATATATATATATATATATATATATACATATATATATATACATATATATACATATATATATATATATACATATATATATATATATATATATATATATATATATATATATATATATATATATATATATATATATATACATATATATATATATATATATATATATATATATATATATATATATATATATACATATATATATATACATATATATATATATATATATATACATATATATATATATATATATATATATATATATATATATGTATATATATATGTATATATATATATATATATATATATATATATATATATATATATATATATATATATGTATATATGTATATATATATATATATATATATATGTATATATATATATATATATATATATATATATATATATATATATATATATATATATATATATATATATATATATATATATATGTATATATATGTATATATATATATATATATATGTATATATATATATATATATATATATATATATATATATATATATATATATATATATATATATATATATATATATATATGCAGGGAGAGAGAGCTTCCTCACTGGGAATTTCCCCCATGGAAAGCAAGCCACAGCTGCAGTGGCCTTCATGGCGATCCCCCTCGTTATGTATTTATTTTCATTGTACTCAATTAAGTTACACTTTCAGCACATTCCTTAATCTTTTCTTCGCTCAATATAATTTTTGTACAGTAGAAAAAGTTGTTTCATGCTTTGGCAATTTTATATTTTCTTGTGTAAATATGTGGGAGGGATGGCAGCCTTGCTTAATAAATATATATGCTTATTATAAGAACAGGTTCGTTCGGGAAAAAAATTGGTTTGGGGCAATGCTGGGTCCCTCCTTTCACACACCACCCCCTTCAGGTCAGGTCAGGTATGGGAGCATGTGCCAGAACAGCACGTCGCTGCGTCCACTTTCCGCCGGTACTCCAGGGGCCTCCGTCTGGCCATCCCCCAGGCAGATGCCAGGCCCATCCCCATCTCCTTGAGATGATGGTCAACCTGTTGCAACCATGAGGCACGTGGTCGGCCCACTGGCCTCCTCCACTCATGAGACTCCCTCGCTGAGAGAATCTGGTGAGCAGGATCAGAGTCAGGAAAACGTGCCACATGTCCATACAGCCGCAACTGACGCTCACGGACTATGCAGGTAACAAATCTCATCCGAGTCTCTCTCAGCAACCGCTCGTTGGACACAAAATCCGACCAGCCATAGCCAAGGATTCTCCGAAGAGACCTGGTACCAAAGGAATTAAGTCTCCGTCTCAGATCCTTGGTCAGAGTCCAGGTCTCGCACCCATAGAGCAAGACTGGAAGTACCAAGGACCTGAAGACTCGGACTTTCGTCCTCCCGCACAGGTACCGGCAGCGCCACACCCCATTATCCAGTGAATCCATGACTCCCCAGGCCCGACCCAGACGTCTATTGACCTCTGACTCGCAGCCAGCAGAGACATGAATATCACTGCCAAGGTAAGTGAATCTCTCCACGACCTCAACATCCTCACCACAAACAGACACAGACAGGACAGCAGCATCCAAGATGTCACCGAAAGCCTGGATCTTAGTTTTGACCCAAGAAACCCGTAATCCCAATGGCTCCGACTCCTCATTCAGCACCTCGAGGGCCCCCAAGAGGATGTCTAAAGTCTCCGCAAAGATGACTGCATCATCTGCAAAGTCAAGGTCCGAGATCTTGACATTCCCAAATGACGCACCGCAACTTGATCTCTCCGACATCCTCCCTAGAATCCAGTCCATACAAGTGCTGAAAAGTGTGGGGGCAAGTACACATCCCTGACGAACTCCAGTAACAACTGGAAATAAGTCAGAGATGGTACCACCACACTTCACAGCACTCTCAGTACCAGAGTAGAGTTCAGACATCAGATCGATCAGTTTTGGTGGCACCCCACGAAGACCAAGAATCCTACAGAGGACACCCCGATTCACTGAATCGAACGCTTTACAGAGATCAACATAGGCTGCAAGCAGCCCCTGCCGAAACTCTCGTCTGCGTTCGGTGAGGACACGAAGTGCAAGGATACGGTCAATCGTTGACCTCTTTGGTGTAAAGCCTGACTGCTCTCGACGCTGGTGCTCAAGCAGATGGTGGCGAACCCTATCGAGAATTATCCGAGCAAAGACCTTGCCCGGCACTGAGAGCACTGAGAGCAAAGACACTGCCCGGCATTGTTGCAGTCTTGGCGATCACCCTTCCCTTTCCAGAGAGGGACAACAAGGCCCCTCTTCCAGTCAGTTGGGATGATGCCTGTGTTCCAGGCAGAGCACAAAACTGCATGCAACGACACGAGTGCAGCATTTTCACCAGCTTTGAGAAGTTCGGAATGGATGCCACAGATCCCTGGAGCTTTTCCCCGTTTCAACTGGTTCACCGCAGCCCGTGTTTCCACAAGCGTAGGTGGACCACAGTTGATCCGAGGGTCAGCAACAGGGATTGTAACACCCTTGACGTCCAACTCGACAGTTGGGGGATCAGCCCGGTACAACCGCTCAAAGTAACCGGCCCAGCGGGCCTTCACTTCAGACTCCTCTGTCAAGAGCCTACCACTCTCTGCTCTAACTGCAGTGCTCCAAGGGATGGGCTTGGATGAACGTAATGCGCGAATTCCCCTGTAAGCGGGACGAGAATCACCTGTCCACAGGTGATGCTCTACCCCCTCACAGATTCCTCGCACATAGGCCTCCTTGTCCACCCTCAGTGCACGTACAGTTTTACGCCTCAGCTCCCTGAACAGCTCAGCTCTGCCATTCAGCCTGGCCCTGCGACTCTGGTCAATGCTATCCAGTGTCCCTTGAGAGACAAAATTCTTCTTTGCCCTGTGGTGAGCTCCAAGGCATCCACCGGCAACATCAAGGACGGTGGTCTTGAAGGCGCTCCACAACTCTTCAGGACCCCCCAAAGCACCCAGAACCCAAGTGTCCACTCAGCCTGTTCGCAAACTCCTCAGCTACTCTCTCATCCCTGAGCTTGGCAACATCCAGCCTCGGCTGGGATGGTACCATTCTCCAGGATTTAAGGTGCAGCTTTAGAGTTGCTACAACAAGCCTGTGGTCAGTATTGAGGAACTGAGCACTCCGGTAGACCCTGCAGTTCTGGATCATCCTCCAACGACCGTCAATGAGGACATGGTCAATCTCCTTTGCCACACCGCCAGCGTTGGAATACCAAGTCCAGCGATGAGCTTGTGGGCGCTGAAACCATGAACCAGCCACCCTAAGTCCATGACTTCTTGCAAAGTCAAGGAACTTAGTGCTATTCTGGTTCATAGTTCCTGACCCATGGGGACCAACACACACCTCATAACCATCCCTATCAGTTCCAGTCGATGCATTGAAATCCCCCAAGACTAGAAGTGTATCTCGTCTGGGGCACTGATCAACCACAGACTCGAGCGTGGCGTAGAATGCATCCTTCACGGTGAGATCACTCGCCTCAGTCAAAGCATAAACAGAGACCAGGGAAATGACACCTAAGGAGTGACGAATCCTTAATCTCATAATACGCTCGTTGACCGGTGTTACCTCAATTATCATTGGGGTCAGCTTATTGGACACAGCTACAGCAACTCCTTGGGTATGGTAACCATCAGAGCGACCAGACCAATAGTAGGTGTAACCACCCACCATTATCTTGCCGCAATCCGGTCTCCAAACCTCAGAGAGAGCTGCAATCCCGATGTCCAAATGCTTGAGCTCAGATGATAACAGAGACAGGTGATCATCCTCTCTTAGGGATAGGACATTCCAGGCACCCACCCGAAGGGACCGCCTCAGGTTAACTCAAGGAGACCACCATCTGGTGGACGACACCTCAGCACCACTCCGACACACTCTCCCGCAATCTGACCCAGGGATGTTACCCCGTGGTTTCCCTCCTATCAAAGATTGGGGGTCCCGAAGGCTTTGCCCCAATCCCGTCATCCGGTGAGCTGCCCTGCGAAGGGAAGCTGCACAGGAGGTACTCCCACGGAGTGGGTTTTCAGATTTTTTTGAGTTTTTGCGTTTTGCGGAATGAAGGGTTTTACGGTGGCCGGAGTGCAAATCCTGCCACCAACCTCCTAATAAGAAGTGACCCAACTGCAGGAGGACGTCCGCAGACACAGTTGGGCACTAGATATGGATGGCCGTTGGCTCACAAGGAGCTCCTCCGCCCTTTGACAGGTTTTGTTTTTAATCCTGCTTGGTGTCCATATCCAAACACCTTCCTCACCAGAAAACCTGGTGGGGGAGACGGTTTAGTCGCCGACAACCCGACCATGGAACAGGTTAGTACAGGTTTACATGGTACCTGTAGCAGGTCACAGATCGAACCTGACCTGACAGATGTAACGAACCTGACCTTAACCCCCTTCCCCTGTCTTATACAACCCCATCCCCTGCTTCCTCCCACCCCACACTTTTCCTTCCTGCCTCCCACCCCACACTCCCTCAATTCAGACTCCCACCTTTCCTCCTCCCTCCTCCCACCTCCTCCCACCCCACCTCCTCCCTCTAGACTCCAACCACATCCCACGCCTCCCCCCACCCCTTCCCTCTGGACTCCCACCAGGTCAGGTCAGGTATGGGAGCATGTGCCAGAACAGCGCGTCGCTGTGTCCACTTTCCGCCGGTACTCCAGGGGCCTCCGTCTGGCCATCCCCCAGGCAGATGCCAGGCCCATCCCCATCTCCTTGAGATGATGGTCAACCTGCTGCAACCACGAGGCACGTGGTTGGCCCACTGGCCTCCTCCACTCACGAGACTCCCCCGCTCATGGAGTCTCGTGAGTGGAGGATGTTACCCCGTGGACTCCCACCCATTCCCCACAAAAGATGATGGTTTGTGTTTTTATAAGTTATGAATTGTGGGAAAATGACTGTTTAAAACCCCTAGTATGGTATATCAAAGAATAGCACTCACAGTTGAGCAACAGTCATTACACATACATGAGTGGTGGGGGTTCGACTTGCATTTGGTCGGGGAGCTTGGGGGGGGGGATGGAAAGAGTTACCCAGACCGCAGGTTTATGTTTACCTGGAGTCGACCTTTTCCCCCTTATACCTTTATACCTCATGAATATTAATGTACCACACCTGGGTGTGTTGTCAGCCTGGGTTTAAATGTCTGCCCACCTATAAACTGATATCCTGGTGTTTCACGTGTTGTGTGATTCATCAATATGTTTGAAGTCCATGGGATGGTGGTTAAACTGAAATTCTGTCCGGACATCAAATGTCCTACGGTGTCCTTCACAAAGTCTCGGCGAACTATCGCCGGCAACATGGCCAAATTCCAAATGCTGGTCCAGTGAAAAATTCTGGACAGTTGAATGTCAGGCCTGGCCCGCTGGTTCGTGAAAGACTGAGACCAAGCTTCTCCCGGCCAATCCCACAATAACGTTGGAGTAATTGTGGATAACATAAAAGAAAGATGCTCTTTACAAAGCAATGGTGCTGCCAAAGCAGTTTCTTGGCAAGGGTTATACTGGGTGGTTTGCAAATTGCCTTCACAGCTTTATTTGGTTGTCAAACAATGCTGAGCATCAACCAAGGAAGCAGCACTTACCATTCTTGGATCTTTGGTCTGCCTCTGCCAGTGTTTGAACCAATGACCTCTCAGATTCAGAGCAGACGCTCGAACAATTGCACCACCAAATCTAACTATGTATATATATATATATATATATATATATATATATATATATATATATATATATATATATATATATATATATATATATATATATATATATATATATATATATATATATATATATATATATATATATATATATATATATATATATATATATATATTTGTTGCGGTCACGGGATACTGAGACACCTGCTTGTCACTCAGGGGGATTAATTCCCGGTTGTCCTCGGAAGAGGCAGACCTGGAGCCACCGCTCACAATTAACGTTGTGGTACAGTGGGTTGTTTTAAAACCAGGAACGCCACCCAGTCAACCACGAGTTCCAGTGTCCGCCGTCTAATTATTCCGTTTAACTGGAGGTCACGTGGTTTCCTGAGTGGGGAGCGCGCCCTCAGCAAAGCACCAATATTATGTGATTAGATTTTAATTGGGGCGGCCGAGCGTTTTAACCGCTGGTGTGAGCCGATGATTTTTTTTGTCAAATCTGTGTAATTACCTCCCAGTCTATCTCAGTTCGAACAATGCGAGACCAATGAAGGAAAGGACAAACACGGACAGGTTGGAAATCGACAAATAATTTATTAATAATTAAATAAATAAATAAATAAAAGAACTTTTATTTGCTGAGGTAAATAAAGAATTTCAAAGCAAAATCAATCAAAATGCCAGAAAAGAGACAAAGAGCAGCTGCTTAACGGGGGTTGACTTACTTACAGCAAAACACAGACAAGGATACCCAACGGATCATTCAGGGGGAGGGGAGTGGGATAAAATCATTTCGCTCACCAGAAAGTCATCCGTGAAGCAAAAACGTTCTGAAATGTGTGCGTGCGTGTCACCTCCATTGCCAGCACCCAGCTTTGTCATACAGCCTTTCGCGGGGCAGCCTTGAACGCCAGTCCATACGCTCGCTTGCCAAAGCTCTGGGCAGGAGGAGCCGTCTCACTGTTGGTGTTGGCCAGACACCCACACGCGCGCTTCCTTCTACTCTTTTGCACGCCTACACCCTCTTCTTGCTCACTTCTCTATCGTACCTCTTTCGTTCACGCTTTTTTATTATCTCAGAACGTATCTCTTTCTTCTTCAGAACGCGTCTCTTTCTCTTCAGAATGTATCGCTTTCGCTTTTTCCCCACTCTCAAAACATATCTCCTCACGGAATGTCTCTCACTTCAGAACGTCCCTCTTTCGCCTTTTCCTCTCCTCACAGAACCTCTCTCCTCATAGAACGTCTCTCTCGCTTCAGAACGTCCCTCTTTCGCCTTTTCCTCTCCAAACGTCTTTCCTCACAGAACGTCTTTTTATATCTTTGGGCGTTACTACAGCATGCCGTCCACCCAAAGCTCACCCCACCCCACTGAGGCACGGTTACCATGACGACCCATGCACTCTCAAAAAAGGCGGGCGTCGGAGCTCGCAAAGGAATGTTGCTGAGGAAAAATGAGGGTGGGCCCTCTCTGCGGGGTGCCGTACGCCACAAGCTCACCCCACCCCACTGGGGCACGGTTACCATGACGACGCGTGCGCTCTCAAAAAAGGCGGGCGTTGGAGCTCGCAAAGGAATGTTGCTGAGGAAAAATGAGGGCGGGCCCTCTCTGCGGGGTGCCGTACGCCCCAAGCTCACCCCACCCCACTGGGGCACGGTTACTATGATGACCCGTGCGCTCTCAAAAAAGGCAGGCATCGGAGCTCATGAAAGAAATGTGGCTGAGGATAAACGAGGGCGGGCTTCAGAGCTGGTGAAATAAATGTTTGTGAACATGTCTGTCCTTTAGAAAAAAAAGCTTCCCATAAGTGAGGGAATCAATCCTTTACCCATCTCAACGCATCACATTTAAGAACCCATTAGACATGGGGATGGGGCTAATCTGAACATGCATTTAAGGAAATAACTGTCTGAGGACCTGGATGTGTGGATGCATTCATCACACCGGATTCTAAAATCCGTAACTATATATATATATATATATATATATATATATATATATATATATATATATATATATATATATATATATATATATATATATATATATATATATATATATATTACGGTGGTCCAAAAAAGTCGAAAAAAATAGAATGTTGCTCCACAAGCATAAAGTTATTTTAATACTCGCATAACCCGCGCTCTGCGCGACATGTTGTGGTGGGTGTGTTTGAGAAAGGAACTGATGCAGAGTATCAGTAGTAATTTTACTTTAATGCAGTAAGTGGAATACAATGTTCAAAGTACTTCTTGATACACAATGTTTTGGGTTATAGCATTGTCATTGTGGAACCGTTGTTTTGTAGTTGGTATAATTTGCACCGTAATGTCCGAGAACCGACGTGATCGTGAGAAGGCCACATATAGCTGACCGTGGCTGAACACCGGCTGTGGAAGATATAACCCAACTTTATCAAAGGTTTGGCCTTGCGCTTTGTTTATAGTCATGCAGTAGCTGACTCTTACTGGAAACTGTGTTCTTTCAAGAATGAATGGCAAGTTCACATCTGATGGAGCCAGTTTTATTCGTGGTATCAACACAGAGTCACCTTTGTTTACCCCAGTTAGGATCTCGGCATCTGGAACATGGGTGTGGAGATTCCTAAAAATCAGTCGTGTACCTTTTACATAACCCTCTTTTTATATCTAGGTTACGTAAGAGCATGATAATGACACCAGGCTTCAAGAGAAGTCTGTGCGGAGGCATGCCAGTTGGGGTAATGGAGTTAAGAAATTCGAAAGGATATTGCTCAGCCTCTCGTGGATCTTCGCAAATGACTTGGTCTGCACTTAAGTATACTTTGATAGTGCCTGGTAATTTGTGTGTGATGTCATCATTCATTCTAAGGGCATACTGATTTGTGGGTGTCAGGATGATAGTGTTTGACAGGAGTCGAGGGTTTTGTAGGTTGATGAACACTTCAGTTTCCAAATGTTCCTTGATGACTTCACAATCAGGTGGAATCTGAATGCAGTGGTGAATATCGGGATGGTTGTAGCACAATTGCCCATTGCCTAAGCAAAGTAACCACTGTGCGAAGTCCTGTAGGACACAAAGCCAAATGCAGTAACCATTTTTGGCACGATTTCACTGTTTCAGAGCCATTTTATATACCTTTTTTGTACCATGCACCTCATATGGTCTTTGAGATAATGTAAGCCGAATATCACGTTACTCGAGCGCAGAACAAAGTCGAAGATAGCGCGACACGAAACCACAAACTCGGAAATAATATATAAGATAATCCAATAACGCGTATAATTTTTTTTTTTTTTAGCTTGATCGGAGGTGATTTACAGGTCACTCCATATGACGACTTTTAGTCTCATGACTTGAATAAATTAGGGTATGGTCAGGTACGACTACGGGTACTTCTGGATAACCGAGGTGGAAATGGAGTGCATTTTCGAACTCTATGGGGTCGATTTACTCTAAGAAATGACTGCACCGACATTGAATTCACTATCATTTCGAAAATATGACCTAAAACAAGATTTATCATAAATGGAGTTGAGTAACTAATCCTACTCATTTCGATATTTTCTAATCTATAATTAATTTGTTGTCCGTCTAAACATTTCTTCGAGTAAATCGACCCCACTGAGTTCGAAAATGCAGTCCATTTTCACCTAGGAAGTCCAGAAGTGTCCGGATTCGCATCTCAACATACCCTAATTTAATATAATAATAACTAAATAAATAACTAACATATTGTTAAGAATTTGGGAATTCGATTGCACACAACATTCAGGTTCCTTTCGTCAGCTATGTCGATAAGTGCTTGTTCCCGAGATAGCTCACCTTTCATTGTTTAAATGTTCAGAAATCAATTAGATGCGCTGCGGATCAATTTAATAGTTAGGGAACGAACAATGGAGACATCCCTCCCCCTCTTCTGTGAAGAGGAAGAAGAACCCTGCCATCCCGTGACTCATGATGTCAACAACTCCCTCCCACCCGTGGCTGAGCGGGGGATGGAGCACGAGGGCATGAGTCATGAGTCACGCCGGGAGCGGGGGAAGGGCGGGAGAAGGATAAGAGGAGATCTTTTCTTTTGTTCGTGGGCAGAGTTGGAGAAGGGAGTAGAGAGTCGCCGTTCAGCAGACATTCGGGTCCTGTTTGGCTTGGGTTAGGGTTGAGGCCTTCAGAAGCTTTTTGCTTCGGCTGGCTCAGTGAGCTTCGGCTGAGGCCTGGTTCGGGAGGAGGCTTTTTGGAGGCTTTTTGCTTTGGTGGTTCAGTGGGCCTTCGGCTTCTGTTTGGCTCGGGAGAGCTTTTTTCTTCGAGCTGCTTTGCTTGGAAGAGAGTTGAGGTGGTCGCTCGGCTCGAGCTGCGAGTGGTGGCTACTTCTTCTTCTTCTTCTTGGTCCGTGGAGCTCTTTGTTTTCCATTTTGGTTCCCGGCTTGGTGCGACTCGTCGACTTTTTCTTGGAGGTGGTTCCTCGGGGGAAGCAGCCCATCGACGGGAATGATCGGTACATCGACGGGAAGGGTCGGCGCCTCGTCTCACCAGCACGTGTTGAGAAGCGCAGGAGGATTTGTGGGAGCTCGGGAAGGATCGCAGCTCATGGCGATTGGATCCAGCTCGCTCTCGCTGGAGCCCGGGTCCGAACAACTTGAAGACCACACGAGGTGGAGAGGTTAGAGATAGGCTCTGGGTTTCAGCTCACCTGTCCTCTGAGCTGGAGCTCGTCATTAAAGGCCTCTGCCACCATTTCTTGGGTGTGTGTGTGTGTGCATACCTGTGTCTGTGGGCCCATCTCATAAGTAGGAACTGCTGTTAAG
>NC_140969.1:77923144-78043144 GCF_056783735.1 Eptatretus burgeri | reverse complement strand
GGGGGCCCTCCAGGTGCTGAATGAGGAGTCGGAGCCATTGGGATTACGGGTTTCTTGGGTCAAAACTAAGATCCAGGCTTTCGGTGACATCTTGGATGCTGCTGTCCTGTCTGTGTCTGTTTGTGGTGAGGATGTTGAGGTCGTGGAGACATTCACTTCCCTTGGCAGTGATATTCATGTCTCTGCTGGCTGCGAGTCAGAGGTCAATAGACGTCTGGGTCGGGCCTGGGGAGTCATGGATTCACTGGATCATGGGGTGTGGCGCTGCCAGTACCTGTGCGGGAGGACGAAAGTCCGAGTCTTCAGGTCCTTGGTACTTCCAGTCTTGCTCTATGGGTGCGAGACCTGGACTCTGACCAAGGATCTGAGACGGAGACTTAATTCCTTTGGTACCAGGTCTCTTCGGAGAATCCTAGGCTATCGCTGGTCGGATTTTGTGTCCAACGAGCGGTTGCTGAGAGAGACTCGGATGAGATTTGTTACCTGCATAGTCCGTGAGCGTCAGTTGCGGCTGTATGGACATGTGGCTCGTTTTCCTGACTCTGATCCTGCTCACCAGATTCTCTCAGCGGGGGAGTCTCATGAGTGGAGGAGGCCAGTGGGTCGACCACGTGCCTCATGGTTGCAACAGGTTGACCATCATCTCAAGGAGATGGGGATGGGCCTGGCATCTGCCTGGGGGATGGCCAGACGGAGGCCCCTGGAGTACCGGCGGAAAGTGGACGCAGCGACGTGCTGTTCTGGAACATGCTCCCATACCTGACCTATTTATGTGTGTATCACTGTATACATGTGTGTATCACTGAAAACATGAGTTTATCACTGTATGCTAGTGTGTATCACTGTATACATGTGTGTATCACTGTATGCTAGTGTGTATCACTGTATACATGTGTGTATCACTGAAAACATGTGTGTATCACTGTGTACATGTGTGTATCACTGTATGCTAGTGTGTATCACTGTATACATGTGTGTATCACTGCATGCTAGTGTGTATCACTGTATGCTAGTGTGTATCACTGTATACATGTGTGTATCACTGTATACATGTGTGTATCACTGAAAACATGTGTGTATCACTGAAAACATGTGTGTATCAATGTATGCTAGTGTGTATCACTGTATGCTCGTGTGTATCACTGTATGCTCGTGTGTATCACTGTATACATGTGTGTATCACTGTATGCTCGTGTGCATCACTGTATACATGTGTGTATCACTGTATACATGTGTGTATCACTGTATGCTCGTGTGTATCACTGTATACATGTGTGTATCACTGTATGCTAGTGTGTATCACTGTATGCTCGTGTGTATCACTGTATGCTAGTGTGTATCACTGTATGCATGTGTGTATCACTGTATGGATGTGTGTATCACTGTATGCTAGTGTGTACCTCTGTATGCATGTGTGTATCACTGTATGGATGTGTGTATCACTGTATGCTAGTGTGTACCTCTGTATTCATGTGTGTACCTCTGTATGCTAGTGTGTATCACTGTATGCCAGTGTGTATCACTGTATGCTAGTGTGTATCACTGTATACATGTGTGTATCACTGAAAACATGTGTGTATCACTGTATACATGTGTGTATCACTGTATGCTAGTGTGTATCACTGTATACATGTGTGTATCACTGCATGCTAGTGTGTATCACTGTATGCTAGTGTGTATCACTGTATACATGTGTGTATCACTGTATGCATGTGTGCATCACTGTATGGATGTGTGTATCACTGTATGCTAGTGTGTACCTCTGTATGCATGTGTGTATCACTGAATGGATGTGTGTATCACTGTATGCTAGTGTGTACCTCTGTATTCATGTGTGTACCTCTGTATGCTAGTGTGTATCACTGTATGCTAGTGTGTATCACTGTATGCTAGTGTGTATCACTGTATGCTAGTGTGTACCTCTGTATGCATGTGTGTATCACTGTATGATAGTGTGTATTACTGTATGCTCGTGTGTATCACTGTATGCTAGTGTGTATCACTGTATACATGTGTGTATCACTCTATGGATGTGTGTATCACTGTATGCCAGTGTGTATCACTGTATGCTCGTGTGTATCACTGTATACATGTGTGTATCACTGTATGCTCGTGTGCATCACTGTATACATGTGTGTATCACTGTATACATGTGTGTATCACTGTATGCTCGTGTGTATCACTGTATACATGTGTGTATCACTGTATGCTAGTGTGTATCACTGTATGCTCGTGTGTATCACTGTATGCTAGTGTGTATCACTGTATGCATGTGTGTATCACTGTATGGATGTGTGTATCACTGTATGCTAGTGTGTACCTCTGTATGCATGTGTGTATCACTGTATGGATGTGTGTATCACTGTATGCTAGTGTGTACCTCTGTATTCATGTGTGTACCTCTGTATGCTAGTGTGTATCACTGTATGCCAGTGTGTATCACTGTATGCTAGTGTGTATCACTGTATACATGTGTGTATCACTGAAAACATGTGTGTATCACTGTATACATGTGTGTATCACTGAAAACATGTGTGTATCACTGTATACATGTGTGTATCACTGAAAACATGTGTGTATCACTGTATACATGTGTGTATCACTGAAAACATGTGTGTATCACTGTATACATGTGTGTATCACTGTATGCTAGTGTGTATCACTGTATACATGTGTGTATCACTGCATGCTAGTGTGTATCACTGTATGCTAGTGTGTATCACTGCATACATGTGTGTATCACTGTATGCATGTGTGCATCACTGTATGGATGTGTGTATCACTGTATGCTAGTGTGTACCTCTGTATGCATGTGTGTATCACTGTATGGATGTGTGTATCACTGTATGCTAGTGTGTACCTCTGTATTCATGTGTGTACCTCTGTATGCTAGTGTGTATCACTGTATGCTAGTGTGTATCACTGTATGCTAGTGTGTATCACTGTATGCTAGTGTGTACCTCTGTATGCTAGTGTGTACCTCTGTATGCATGTGTGTATCACTGTATGATAGTGTGTATTACTGTATGCTCGTGTGTATCACTGTATGCTAGTGTGTATCACTGTATGCTAGTGTGTATCACTGTATACATGTGTGTATCACTCTATGGATGTGTGTATCACTGTATGCTAGTGTGTATCACTGTATACATGTGTGTATCACTCTATGGATGTGTGTATCACTGTATACATGTGTGTATCACTCTATGGATGTGTGTATCACTGTATGCTAGTGTGTATCACTGTATACATGTGTGTATCACTCTATGGATGTGTGTATCACTGTATGCTAGAGTGTATCACTGTATGCTAGTGTGTACAACTGTATGGATGTGTGTATCACTGTATGCGAGTGTGTATCACTGTATACATGTGTGTATCACTGTATGGATGTGTGTATCACTGTATACATGTGTGTATCACTGTATGCTATTGTGTATCACTGTATGCTCGTGTGTATCACTGTATACATGTGTGTATCACTGTATGCTAGTGTGTATCACTGTATGCTCGTGTGTATCACTGTATACATGTGTGTATCACTGTATGCTAGTGTGTATCACTGTATGCTCGTGTGTATCACTGTATGCTAGTGTGTATCACTGTATGCATGTGTGTATCACTGTATGGATGTGTGTATCACTGTATGCTAGTGTGTACCTCTGTATTCATGTGTGTACCTCTGTATGCTAGTGTGTATCACTGTATGCTAGTGTGTATCACTGTATACATGTGTGTATCACTGTATGCTAGTGTGTATCACTGTATGCTCGTGTGTATCACTGTATGCTAGTGTGTATCACTGTATGCATGTGTGTATCACTGTATGGATGTGTGTATCACTGTATGCTAGTGTGTACCTCTGTATTCATGTGTGTACCTCTGTATGCTCGTGTGTATCACTGTATTCAAGTGTGTATCACTGTATTCATGTGTGTATCACTGTATACATGTGTGTATCACTGTATACATGTGTGTATCACTGAAAACATGTGTGTATCACTGTATACATGTGTGTATCACTGTATGCTAGTGTGTATCACTGTATACATGTGTGTATCACTGCATGCTAGTGTGTATCACTGTATGCTAGTGTGTATCACTGTATACATGTGTGTATCACTGTATGCATGTGTGCATCACTGTATGGATGTGTGTATCACTGTATGCTAGTGTGTACCTCTGTATGCATGTGTGTATCACTGTATGGATGTGTGTATCACTGTATGCTAGTGTGTACCTCTGTGTTCATGTGTGTACCTCTGTATGCTAGTGTGTATTACTGTATGCTAGTGTGTATCACTGTATGCTAGTGTGTACCTCTGTATGCTAGTGTGTACCTCTGTATGCATGTGTGTATCACTGTATGATAGTGTGTATCACTGTATGCTAGTGTGTACCTCTGTATGCATGTGTGTATCACTGTATGGATGTGTGTACCTCTGTATGCTAGTGTGTATCACTGTATGCTAGTGTGTATCACTGTATGCTAGTGTGTATCACTGTATGCTAGTGTGTATCACTGTATGCTAGTGTGTATCACTGTATGCTAGTGTGTATCACTGTATACATGTGTGTATCACTGTATGCTCGTGTGTATCACTGTATACATGTGTGTATCACTGTATGCTAGTGTGTATCACTGTATGCTCGTGTGTATCACTGTATACATGTGTGTATCACTGTATGCTAGTGTGTATCACTGTATGCTCGTGTGTATCACTGTATGCATGTGTGTATCACTGTATGGATGTGTGTATCACTGTATGCTAGTGTGTATCACTGTATGCTAGTGTGTATCACTGTATGCTCGTGTGTATCACTGTATGCTAGTGTGTATCACTGTATACATGTGTGTATCACTGTATGGATGTATGTATCACTGTATGCTAGTGTGTACCTCTGTATTCATGTGTGTACCTCTGTATGCTAGTGTGTCACTGTATGCATGTGTGAATCACTGTATGGATGTGTGAGTAGGGTAAGAATACTGATTCTGGCTCACTTTTCCCCATGTAAATGAATGGGGGATTTTCAGCGATTCATATTTTTTTCCCTAAAAATAAATCCCCTTTTTATCCCAAGGTCTATTTATTTGTCTCCCCTTTTAACTTGGAGGTTGAACCTCATTGAATTGAACACCTGGGGGTTGAACAGCTCACTCATTGAACCTATAAAGATTTGTTCATTCTCAAATTCCTTCAATAGTTTAATTTTCTTTGCACAATAATCCCCATCTAAAATATTGACAAACAAAACATTTGAATCTTTATATTTTTTAAGATACCCCTTTTGTGCCATTACGAAATGATAAACTTCTCTTAATGCTCTCATCTGGCCACCTCCTGAGCCACAGGTTATTTTTTGTTAAGCCTCGCCCACTTTTCTTTAAGCCCCGCCCACTTTTGCTAAGCCCCGCCCACTTTTGCTAAGCTCCGCCCACTTTTCATAAGGTATTTTTTCTAAGCTACGCCCACTTTTCCTTAGCCCCGCCCACTTTTGCTAAGCTCCGCCCACTTTTCATAAGGTATTTTTCTAAGCCACGCCCACTTTTCCTATGCCCCGCCCACTTTTGCTAAGCTCCGCCCACTTTTCATAAGGTATTTTTCTAAGCCACGCCCACTTTTCCTCAGCTCCGCCTACTTTTGCTAAGCCCCGCCCACTCTTACATCATTTCCAGTTCATCTCTGACTCACAAAGAAATCGCTAGAAAATTACAGGATGTTATGGTTTTGAAAAATTTCCCAATGAAGGCTTGCCTAGGCTTGCCCAGGGAATTTCCAAAGGAAACCACACCCACCAGTCTTTCTCTATAAAAGCTTCAAACCCAGGCTCCATTTTAAACATTTGTTTTTGCTGGCAATGGTGTGCTGTGTGCTTGCCTCGAACTCTCTGTCTTGTATGGAACTAAACCTTCAAGTTGATGAACTGGATTCAAACCTCTTATCTATTGAGGTAAGATTTTTATTTTCCTATTTTCAAACTTTGATTGAAGCATACTCATTTAATAATTAAATAACTTAATTAATACATTATTATTTTCTCTCACAGGAAATTGTATCTGAAATACAAATGAAAATACTGCTTTTGCTACAACTTGGGGGAAATTGTTGGCTTGGTTGAAGACCTTATGAGCGACCAAGACCTTGAGTGGGATGACTTTGGTGTTCCTTGGAACTCTCTGTCTTGTATGGAACTAAACCTTCAAGTTGATGAACTGGATTCAAACCTCTTATCTGTTGAGGTAAGATTTTTTATTTTCCTATTTTCAAACTTTGATTGAGGCATACTCATTTAATAATTAAATAACTTAATTAATACATTATTATTTTCTCTCACAGGAAATTGTATCTGAAATACAAAATGAAAATACTGCTTTTGCTACAACTTGGGGGGAAATTGTTGGCTTGGTTGAAGACCTTATGAGCGACCAAGACCTTGAGTGGGATGACTTTGGTGTTCCTTGGAACTCTCTGTCTTGTATGGAACTAAACCTTCAAGTTGATGAACTGGATTCAAACCTCTTATCTGTTGAGGTAAGATTTTTTATTTTCCTATTTTCAAACTTTGATTGAAGCATACTCATTTAATAATTAAATAACTTAATTAATACATTATTATTTTCTCTCACAGGAAATTGTGTCTGAAATACGAAATGAAAATACTGCTTTTGCTACAACTTGGGGGCGAAATTGTTGGCTTGGTTGAAGACCTTATGAGCGACCAAGACCCACAGAACGAGTTCGTCCTTGATGACCCAACCAAAGAGTTATACCTTGGAGACCAGCAAAATCCTGAAAAAGAGTTTTACAGCAATAGTACTCATTGTGTGTTATCAAGACAATACCCACTGAACAAGTTATACGTTGATGAGCCAGAATACAAGTTTTACCTTGGAGACTCACAAATTTTGAAAAAATCAGTAAATGAGTTCTGCCTTGATGGTTTAAATAACTACCTTGGAGACTCAGGAAAAGGGTTCTGCCAAGATGGTTCTAAATATGGGAACTACCTTGGAGACTCACAAATTTTGAAAAAATCAGTAAATGAGTTCTGCCTTGATGGTTTAAATAACTACCTTGGAGACTTGGAAAGTTGGGGTTATTTTGAAGACTTGAAATGCTACCACTCTTTGGGATTTAAACCTATCAAGAAAGTTCTTACTCCTCTTTCTATGTCATCAAACCTGAAAGCCTTAAAAGACAGAATTGGAAGAAGAGAAAAAAAAAAAAAAAACGTAAAATATATATATATATATATATATATATATATATATATATATATATATATATATATATATATATATATATATATATATATATATATATATATATATATATATATATATATATATATATATATATATATAGGTAAATCTCATTTTGAAAAGACTGTGTTGGGTGAGGATTGAGTTGGGGTTGAGATTTTGAATGTGAGGGTTGGGGTTGAGATTTTGAATGTGAGGGTTGGGACACACACACACACATACACATCAACAAACAAAAGTTAAGCCTTGACTATTCAGTTGAGGATTCTGTGTTTGGGGTTCACAGATGTAAGAACGTCCACCCCTTGACACACATTATATACTGTTATACACCTCGGACTTGGCCCTCGAGTGTCCACAACGGTGTATAGTAGGAGGGAGTGAAGCGCCAACCTATTGCTCCCATTGCACACACACACACACACACACACACACACACACACACACACACACACACACACACACACACACACACACACACAAACAAAAGTTAAGCCTTGACTATTCAGTTGAGGATTCTGTGTTTGGGGTTCACAGATGTAAGAACGTCCACCCCTTGACACATATTATATACTGTTATACACCTCGGACTTGGCCCTCGAGTGTCCACAAAGGTGTATTATCTGCTTAGTTTTGTCTTTTGTAATTCCTGTGAATAAAATGAACCTAAAATCTCTTCCCCTTCCAAATCATATATTTTATAAGTCCAAGGAACTGTATCTATTACATCAACAATTTTAAAAAGTTCTTTCGTCCATCGTTCAGTAAAACCCTTTTCAAAATGAGGTTTCCACCTATATATTCTTACGATATCACCAACTTTGAACTTAGGTTTTCTGACATTAATCTGTTCATATGTTAATTTTGTAAATGTTTCTGATGGCTTCATATTCGTTGACGTGTGAATCGTGTCATTATACTTATCCACAATATCCTGAATAAAAGATGACCATTGTTGTGAACCGAGTTGTGTGAATTTTTATATAGTCTCTCTTTTAAGGTACGATTAAAACGTTCAACAACAACTGCCTTCCCTTCATTAAAGGTACTGTATAATGTAATACTGTTATTTTTTAGAAAATTCATAAATGTCTTGTTATAAAACTCTCTACCCTCATCAGTCCACAATTTTTTAGGTTTTCTCTTACTTTTATTAAATATCTGTTGAAAAGCTAACATAAGAGTATTACCTGTTTTGTTTTTTAAAGGGACAACCCACGCATATCTACTCCTCAAATCAATAACGGTTAAAGCATACTTGTACCCCTTATCATTATTGAGTTCAATCAAATCAGCAGACCAGATATAATCAACTTCCTTTGAATAAACTTTCCTTCTCTGAAACTTTGTGAATATTGGTTTATGTAATTCATCAGCTAATTGCTCTTCAGTCTTAATGGCATCATGAGAGCCTATAAGTTTTTTGAATTTCCAAGTCCAAGTTTCAATTTAGCACTAATCATCTTCTTCACGATGAACCTATCAACTTTTTCTCTCAAGGTTGGATTTTGTATCAGAGACAAATTATACAACATTTCTCTATCGGCTTCATGCTTTTCTTCCAACGTTGTGGTATTCCCATAATCAATATCGTGTCTCATGCACACTTCATCAACTCTATTGATTGGTTTACTCCAGGAGTTAGGATTGTCTGCCTCATCTAATCTTTTATCCAAGTTTGTGCCTGGACCACAGAAAGAATACCCTGGAAGATGTAATTCCCCTGGTATTCCAGTAGTTGTAAATTTACTTCCTGATAAAAACTTTTGTATATCTCCTCCGAGTTTGTGTTTGGAGATAAATTGAGTTTGTGGTGAACCACACACCGAACATATACCTTTTTGTATAACCCTGTTATTTTTACTTTTAATATATGAAATATTTTTAGTATTAGTTTTCTTTTTACATTTGAGACAATAACTCATTTATTTATGAGAAAAATTCCTGCAGAGTGCAAAAACCTTTTTAGTTTCCAACATGCACATTTGAATCTTAATTTTTAAAACATAAAGAATCCTTAGAAATGACTTCACTCTCTCCTCCATTTATTTAAGAAAAAACTTGAATTAAAATGAATAGCTTGACGATGTCAATAGTCTTGAAGAAAATATTGCAAATAGACTTGTCAATTCTTTGTTTTCCTCCTCGGTGGGTTGAGTTATTTTCTGTAATACCACCAATCTTTTTTGAATCTCACTGGTTTCCATATTTTGATATTTATTCATTCTCTCTCTCTTTCCTCCCTCTCTCTTCTCCTTTTCCTCCTTCTCTTTCTTCTCCCTCTCTCTCTTCTCTCTTTCCTCCCTCTCTCTATTCTCTCTTTCCTCCTTCTCTCTCTTCTCCTTTTCCTCCTTCTCTTTCTTCTCCCTCTCCTCCTTCTCCTTTTCCTCCTCTTCCCTCTCTTCTTCAACTCCTTCCTCATCCCTTACTATCCTTGAATCGTTTACACCCCATAGAATATTATACATATATTCATCAGGATTTCTTGTTATTCCTGTATCCAAAATATTTTTTTTACAACAGGAAACCAATAAAATTTCTTTTGAATTTCTAAAAGAGCCTTACCTTTTCTTAACCTTATAATTTTTTCATTATTTAACATTCTAATTAAATCTAAAGTTGTCGGTTTATCAACATCAGCATAATGCCAATCTTTTATTGAAAATACCTCATTCTTATGTTGTAGAACATATTTATTAAAATACCGAATACCCTTTTCTTGAAGGTATGCTTGGACATAGAAATGATAATTTTCTTGAAGCCTTCTTGCTGTCATTTATGTATTAGAAATATATGTTAGAATAATATTATGGCACGAAACACCTCCCCATCTTCCCATAGTTAAATCATTTTGTATTTCCTTACTTATTATATATAATCCTGTTTTTTCTGTTTTCATGAGATAAACAAGGGCAAAACCATTATTATATTTACCCTTATTAAATTCTTTTTATTTGTTGTTTACTAATCGTGGCTCCACAAAACTCATTCTCGATACCAAGTGCATAATATTCTTCCTTACGAGACTGATTTAATTGTTCCAGGTCTTCGAGGTTAATTTTAAATGACCAATTATACCCTAAATCATTCATATCATACCCCCATTGTTCTATTCTCATACAAACGATACGCCCTTCTTTATAAAAATTTATTTTAATTCGAACTGTGAATTCTGCATGACCTGGAGATAATATCAACACTTCTGTATCTTTGGAATACACAGCCGTTTTATTTAAGTATATATATTGTGATAAATCGTTTAATCTCACCAAGTCATTCGCGTCAGTCGGGCTTGGATAATTTTTTAATTTATAAGCATTTTTCATGTTAATATTTTTGTTTATATTATATTTATGTCGTTCAGCCTGTGCCTTTGTATAATAATTTGATCAATCAATATCCAGTTCTTGAGATACACCAAAGATAGAACCATCTTTACCAACATAAGTCATTTATATTAGATTAAAAATAATATCATAAAATTTTTTATTTTTGTTGAGTTGAAATAACACATATAGACATAATTGACCACAACACTTGGAATTTAATTCTTGGACTTGAAATGTTTGACAAACACCATTCTGTAAGAATTTTATGACTTCAACAGGTGGTGGAAGACCAAAACTATCAAAATAATATTTGTCTTGATTATTAAAAATACAAACCCAATGAGAACCGTTCCCATTATTATCTTCTAAGTTCATAATAATATTCTTTGTATGTTTCGGCACATTCGTTAATTCATCTCTCATACAAATAACCACATTATGAATTTTTAATTTCTTACAATATTTGGCAAGTTGTAAATTTGATGTTGTATTCTTTCCAAATTCTTTCAACCACTCATCAATGCTCATTTATTTATTAGAAAGATATAATCCATTACCTCTTTTTCGTTAATTTTACACCTGCTTGTGCTATAGAAGAAAGCATATCTCCAACTAACAATCTCGCTTTATCAGGCAGACCTTCAAGTTTTTCAGCAAAATCTACAATTACACCACTTCCACTAATTTGTTTCTCCAACTCTTTGTTATGTCTTTCCAATTCTTTTTGAGCCTGGAGTTGAGCCTTCCTTTCGTTGGCAGTTTTGACCGCTGTTGAAATACCACCCGTCAATGCTCCAACCGCACTTAAACCAGCAAATAAAGGAATTAGAAATGGGAGAAATCCTCCACTCGTCTCTCTTATTGAATATTTTTTCAACATTGGTTTTGTCATTTTAATTTTAAGTGAGCCAGTGTCATTCAAGATTTTAACCTGTTCTCTTGTGAGCAAAACATCAATTCTTACTGCTCCTTTTCTCTGAATTGTATTAACGTTAATCGTACAAGGCTTTTGATTTTGAACACAAGATGATAGTTTATGAAGATTGATTTGATTAACATATACCCCAGTTGGTACTTTGCCACTCATTTATTTAACAAAAAATTATGTGAGACTAATCATCACACCATTATCTGTATTAATCTGCAATTCTGTTTCTTCCAAAAGCAAACAATATGTATCAACTTCTTCACTCTCTCCTCTTTCAATGTATAGGGAAGTATCCACTCGATTAGACTTTATAGTTTCCTTTTTGAGCGCTCAGGTCAAACGCATAGATTGTATACAAACTTTTAAATGCTGTCATATCCAAAATAGGTTCTTTATTTCCATTACTTTCACACACCTTTTGGTAAGACTTGTATGCTTCAGCAAAATCATTTTTTCCCAATTAATTTCCAATCTATCTCGTGGATAAAATGTTCCATCTAGAGAAACGCGAAGTTGTTTCACCTTAGCATTATCACTCAATGCATTATTCTTATCAGTCGCAGTATCACCATCTGGCTTTTTAAAAATCATCCACAGATATCGTGGCTTTCCTTCCAGAACACCCAAATTCCACGTGTAAGTAGTTTGATTGAGTTTAACGTGTTGACATCTTCTTTGAGGTATGATACACTGATTGGTTTCTTTGAGTTAAGTCTTCGATTCAACATCTCTTCTGTTTTAAGATTAGACGTATATTCACTGATATACCAACTCATCTCCTCAATTACAAATTTATTCTGTTCACCAAAAGCACTACCAACACCAAAAAGCAATCTATTTTCATTATCATTCCTTTGTAGTTGAAATCTAATTTTAAGACCATACAGAACTTTATCATAATCACAAAATCCAAATATACCTTTAAGAGGAACTGCCACAGTAAAACTATTTTCTGCTTTTGTATCATCATTATACATTCCTTTCCTTTGAATATATCCAGGGTCTGTGTTTGTTCCCGTTGACATATCAGGAATAAAACCTTCGACAGACCCCTTTCCCATTCTATCACTGAATGTATAGAGTGTAAATTTCATCATTTCAGATACAGCAGAGACATAATCAACCGCTTCAACTTCTTGTGTTCCAATATACAATCGCACACTATCAAACATTTTCCAGAAGAAATCATTTACAAGTGTAGCGTTTGTGTTATTCCCAGCCTTAGTGAATTTAAATTTACACAACAAGAAACTTTCGGAGAGATTCAAATAGGTTTGTTGATTGTTTATTTCAAAACTTTTTGTACCATTTGTATTCCAGTCTGTTCCAGTTATTGCATTTACCTTGAAGTAATCTTCTTTTTTAGTGGAGTTTGAGATAATAATAGTATCATCCAAATCATAGATACTATCAATTGCTTCCATACTTGTATTTATTTAGGAAAAAAGATGTTAAAACTTTTGAAACCCTGTTCCAAGTATTTGAATTATTTTCTGTCGTTCTTGGGGGGACAACTGAGTTTTACCTTTCTTAATTTCTTTTATTGCTTGTAATTTATGAGATTCCTTCTGAGCATCTTTAATACTCTTTACAGCACCTGCTACATTTCCCACAGCAGAAGCAGTTGAACCAATTAGGTCTTTATGTTTAAGAATAGTTGAACCAATACCCATGAGAGTATCAATTATCCCATCTCCTCTAAATTGATGTCCGACACCCCTTTGTCTCTTAGGTTTATAGTATCCTCTACCAAGATACATACCTTCACCCTTGTAGTACGGGGAAAGGAACATCCCATCCCCTGTAATTATTTTATATTTTCCCAACTCGTGTTTCCTCACAATAACCATCGTATTTATTTATTGAAAAACTTCACGTAGGTGAATTCTGATGGATATAACTTCTCCATTAAAAGAAATCACACGATTATCTTGGTCGGTTATCCTAAAATTTACTCTGTGTATGGTTTTTCCTGACACAGGTAAATAAACCAAATTTTTAGGTTCCATATTGAATTTATAACCAATTGGGGTTGAGTATGCGCTGAATGAAAATATTGTATTTGTTTTTTTTCCATCATTATAAGCACCATCAATCAAATCACAGTGAATTAACACCGAATTTATTCCTGAGGATATTTGAATGACATTATCACTGTAAAACGTCCCATTAGTTTCAATCTTTTTTGAGGAGAAACCTAATAACTCTCTAAATGAATTATCAATTGTGAAATCAACCTTGTAGTTATTTTTAACTTTAATCGTTGATTTTGAAGTATGTTTTTGAATGTTTATAACAATATTTTTTGGTTCATCACCCTGTTCTTTCATAAGACGAGCAATTTCGAAGATATTTGAGAAATCTCGTATGCTCCGGTGACACTGTTATCGCTTTGTATCCACTTCCCGGATTATAACTAAACTTGTCATTTTTCTCGGTTATATTAAATAAGGTATTATAAGTTTCCATGGACAATAAAGATGCCTCATATTCTTTTGTTGTGTCAAGTTGTAGTGGGTATGGGAATGAAGATGTGTGGTCGCTTGTTGTGAAATTAAAACTCAGGATTGTGCTTCTCATCTTATTTAATATGAGATAAAATGTCTTTATATTGAGATTTATTAATTATTTTCATGTTCATCAACTGGTCTAAAATGGCTGATGCTTCATTAAAACAATTGTTATTTCCAGCCTTCTTGCTGCCTAACAACAATAACAGTCTATTAACTAATTGCGATGGGTCATTTGGAAGAAAACTAATACCTGAACCAAGGATACTTAAAGCCTGAATCATGTGTTTCTCCTTCTCATTCTTCTTACTTTTACCAGAAAGAATAACCTTATAATTTAGAGTGTTCAGCAAATCAATATATACTCTATCATCATTATTTTCCATATCCAATGGTTTATCAATATACTTTGATTCATCCCTCACAGTTGAACCTTGTCTTCCATCTTTTGTGAGAAGAAACATTAATCTCGGAGTTAGTTTAACAGGGGGTTGAGCAGAACTTAAGAACCTTAATTCATCATTAAATATCAATACCTTTTCTTGAACAAGATGAAATATTGCTGGTTGTTCTGTTGGAATGAGTCCTGCTTTGGTTTTTGAATCCGCTGAATATTCATTGTTTTGAACAGCATTCACAATATAATCAGGGGGTTGATTAATCTCTTCCAGTTGTTGAAATAAACCTTCATCATATTCTAATTCTCCAATATGCTCTAATTCTTCCTCCGTCATTTGACTGAAATCTTTTAACATTTGGAGCTTTCTGGGAGTATATTCTACTGTGGGAACTGTGGAAACATCTTTCATTTTTTCTTGGGAAGTTTTTAAAAGTGGTTTAAAAAATTTCTCTTGTTTTCTTTCAAATACTTCTTCGCCCGTTAGTTTCTGTCTGCGTTTCTTCTTTATGTCTTCCTGCTGTTTTACAACTTTTGAAACCAACTCTTGATGTTCCTTAAATCTTCTTGCTCTTTCTTTTGTATCCATTTATTTATTGTAAAATATCATTTAATGAATTGTAAAGATTAACAGGGAAATTTTCCTTTTCTTCATCATTCAAGTAGATGTGTTCAAATAAATCCTTTTCTTTAAATATTTCATCAAATTCTTTATTAACATTAATGCGAGTTGTAATTTCTTCTTCACTAATACTTGCATCTCTGCTTTTCATAGCTTTGCGTTGAGTTTCTTCATCAACATCAAAACCGAATGATAAAATCTTCACTCCGCTCAGATATTTAATAATTTGTCTCGTTCCTTCTGGATTAGTTTCTAATATCCCAACACCACCAGATTTTAGTTTCCTTAACTCACTCTTACAATGTGAATATTTTGTTGTACCAAGAGAAACCTCCTCAAATATTTGTCCTTCATTCCTCAATCGCATATGTTCCTCCACTGAAATATAGTGATAATCTTCACCTTTTATTTCTCCAGGTCTTATTGCTCTAGTTGTTGTTGATACAATGCGTATCACGGGGTGTTTTTTAAGTAAATTTACAATATTCTCATTTGTACTACACAAGAACCTTGATTTATGAAAGTTTATCCCAGAAGCAGATTTACCCACAAGATTTATAATAATAGTTGTCATTTATATATGTAATTGTTTATAAAACAAAAAATATATCCCTTAATATCTCATCTTGTTTCACAACAATATATTTATATTTTTCAGTCGTGTGCTTCATGTAATCCTCAAATTTCTTTTTACGACATAATGTAGAACAATTATCTCTCCAAAAATTATTGATATCTATTGAATTTAACTTGAATAAAATAAAAGTATTAGCATTGTTTCTGATGGAACGACGAGGAAGTTGAAAGTACGATTGACTAAGATAAATACAATTACAAGAAGAATGTCTCCCTCTTGTGTAGTAGCTGTCCATTACCGTTTGGTTTCTCTCATTAACACAATCATCAAAGATAACGAGGTTCTTTTTTGATTTATCCAAATCTTGGGGAGACGGTATATCATCCATATTATCACTAAGAATACAAGTTATAGGATTTGATTTCTTTTTACATCTCTGTGTATCACAAAATAGTTGAATTATATCTTCAATGTTATAATCATTTAGGTTTTTTTGACGTTTAAATAAACCGATTATATCTTCTTTTTGAAGACCAGCATTAAAACCTTGTGAGAGTAGTTGATACTCTGGTTGAAAACTCGACTTTGTGAAAATTATTAAATTGTCATAATCTAAAAAGTTGGGAGTGAGGAGCATTTTTAAAAGTAAGCAGGTTTTTCCACATCCACTTGAACCAACTATGAGACATCTTAATGAATTTGGGAGATTTTTATGGTTGTTAAATTTTATCTTATTTTCCCAAATAGGTAAAAAATCATTCATTTATATATTTGAAAAACAGGTTATTTAATTTATTAATGGCTTTTTTAGAAACTCTATATTTTATCCTAAGTTCAGGTTTAATTTCAAGATAATCCATTATTTTATTTATACAATATCTTGTGTTGATATTTCCCTGAAAATTACATCCATGAATAATATACAACAACAATCCTTTGAACATTTCTCTTATACGTTCAGTTTCTTCCCTTGTAAGGAAAGGTGTGTTATCATCCTCATACTTTACATTCATTTCTCTAATCAATCTTGTAAAGTAATTCATTTTTGGTGTAAATCTAAAAGAATTATTTTCCTTTTTATATTTTTTATTATCATTAATTAGAAGATAATCACAGAATATACATTGTTTATAGGCTTTTGACTCTGTGTTTAATCCCCGTCTTTCACACGCAGGACAATTCTCAAATTTGTCATATGGAGAATCAGGAAAGTCTAGCATATTTATAAAGTAAAACTTTACTTAAACTGAAATTCATCTATACTTTCAGTTGTATATTACCATCGATATCGATATACTTTTTTTCATTATCAGATTCAACGACAACATTTTTTATATTAAAGGTAATTTTAAAATTATCGTTAACTACTATTGAACGAAATGTCATTTCACCTGATATATTAACATCCTTTATTTCATCAGGATTTACATCTTTAAGGTTGTTGAAAAAAATACAAATTTCTCCTTGCATATTACAGATGGTCTTATCTTTTCTTTCTAAAGCTTCATCCATAAGGTTTTTGTTCTTTGATACTTTTTCTTGTTTCATTGCTTTTTCTAGTTTTGAATATATTACTAGAAGGAGAGGAGAAACTTTTGTTAGAGATACTTTAATTGATGTTCTACCAGGTATACTAAAAGCCCTTCCACTGAAGGAAATTGAAGAACTCATATTATTTACCATAATAGTTTTTATCCAATAGTTGTTATATTTATCTTTGTTCAATTTTACATCCTTGACATATTTCTCAGTATCTTTAACAGATGAAGAGATTGATTGAAACTTGTCTTTTGTGTCTTGAAACATTGTATTTATTAAGTGAAAAAGTTGGAGGATAAAATGTTTTTAAGCACAGATTCACCTATAAATTAAACGAAATTTTCATCAAGAAAATTTTAGTTTAAGCAAAGTTTTATTCTATAAATATGGTGAATACAACGTACTGTGATGTTTGTAATCACGAATATAAACATTATAGAAAACACCTCCGAACCAACAAACACACATTTAATCTATTTCATCAAATATCTCCTCTTGAGTTGGAAAGAAAACATTGTGATATCTGTTCAAAGGATGTTTTGAAGAGTAGTTATAATCAACATCTTCAATCACAAAAACACAAGAAAAAATGAGTTTAAAGTAAAGGGAGACTATTATATTAAAAACACTGATGGGGCATTTAAAGGGCATATAAAAATAAGGATTTTTCAATTTGGAGAACCCGGTCCATCATCAATAGCTGAATCAATTGAAATAGTGAAACCCGATGTTGAAAAATTTATCAAAAAGACATTAAAAGAAATGAAAACTTTAAAGTTTTATATGGGAGTGAAAATGAATATGAAAAGACAAGATGAAGAACATACTCCTTATATGAGAACAGGTCTTCATTTTATAACATCATTTCAAGATTTTTTGAATAGTGGGGTTTATGAAGAACTATCAAGACAAGAGGAGGATGTTGATAATACAGTGGTAGGAAGTGGATTCAATATTAAAAAAATCATCTTTTTAGATATACACATTCTAAAAATCAAACCCTCTTAAAGCTTCTTCTTATATTGAATTACCAAAAGAAATAAAACGAAAGAAGGCAGTTGTTAATATTAAGAACAATGATAATAAATGTTTTCTCTGGTCTGTTCTTGCTCACTTTCATCCACCAAAATGTAATTCAGAAAGAGTAAAACAATATATGAAATATGAGAATACCTTGGACATTAAAGATTTTAAATTCCCAATGCCACTGACAGATATTCCTAAATTTGAGAAAAAGAATAATCTTTCTATTAATGTATATGGATTAACGGATACAAACAAAGTTCAAATATTAAAAATTTCAAACAACTATAAAAATGAAGAAAAACACATTGACCTTTTATATTTTAGTGTTGGAAAGAATTCACATTACACATACATCAATAATTTATCAAGATTAATCTCTTCTCAGGTATTCAGAACAGCAAACAAAATATATCCTTGTAAGCGATGTCTTAATTCATTTCATACAAAAGAACGATTAGAACAACATTCAAAATATTGTAGTAATCATAAATCAGCTGTAATTACAATGCCTAAACCTGGTGAAAAGATTTATTTTGAAGATTATAATAAATCTATCATGCACCCATTTGTGATATACGCTGATTTTGAATGTATCCTTAAAAAGATAAATACTGCTTCTCCTAATCCAAAAGAACCATATACAAATAAATATCAAAAACATATTCCTTGTGGTTTCTGTTATTATATCAAATCATCTGTTGGAGAAAAGTATAACAAACTTGAACATTATTGTGGAAAAAATGCTTCACAAGAGTTTGTAAAACGATTAGAAAAGGATTGTATAAGACTCACTAAATTAATGAAAGAAACAAATGAACCGATGAAATTAACCAAAGAAGAAAAATTAGAATTTAGAATGAACAATATCTGTCATATTTGTGAGGGGGAAATTAAGCAGTCTAAAGTTAGAGACCATTGTCATCTTACTGGTAAATATAGAGGTCCCGCTCATTCCTGTTGTAATCTTAATTATAAATTACCTTCTTTTATTCCAGTCTTTCTTCACAACAGCGCCAACTATGATACACATCTATTTATAAATGAACTTTCAAAACACCAGGGAATATTTCTGCTATAACAAACACAAGTCAAAAGTATATTTCATTTTCAAAAATGATATTCACAAAACCTTTAACTCGTATTAGGTTTCTAGATTCTTACAAGTTTATGGGAACACCACTAGCCTACCTCGCATCAAATCTAAGCTCCACGGACTCTTTTCCAAATCTTAATTCATTCTTTCCAAAAGAGGAAATTCTCACTAAAGAGGAAATTCAGATTAAAGAGAGAATTCAAAGTAAAGAGGAAACTCTAATTAATGAAGAAATTCTAACTGAAGATGAAATTCTAATTATAAAGAAAATTCGAACTAAAGAGGAAATTCAGATTAAAGATGAAATTCTGATTAAAGAAGGAATTCTTACGAGAGAGGAAATTCAAACAAGGAATGAAATTCAAAGTAAAAAGAAAATTCTTACAAGTAAGGGAATTTATCCTTATGATTATATGGATTCATTTATGAGATTTAAAGAAACACAACTTCCTTCAAAAGAAAGTTTCTATAATAACCTTTATGAAGAAGAGATAAGTGATAAGGAATATAAACACGCACAAGAAATATGGAAAATATTTAAGATAAAGAACCTTGGAGAATATCATGATTTATATCTATAAACAGATGTTTTATTGTTAGCTGATGTGTTTGAGGCTTTTAGAACACTCTGTCATAATAAAAATTGTTATGGATTAGACCCTGCCCACTATTTCACAGCTCCTGGTTTAGCTTGGAGTGCAATGTTGAAAATGACAAAACAAGATATAGATTTAATCAGTGATGTTGATATGCTTTTGATGATTGAGAAGTCCAAGAGAGGTGGAATATCACAAGTATGTTCAAAAGATATGCGAAAGCAAATAATAAAATATCTCCCAAATTATGATAGTGAAAAAGATAGTAATTATTTGATGTATTTTGATGCTAATAATTTGTATGGATGGGCAATGTCTCAATCTCTACCTTATGGTAAATTAGAGTGGGTGGAAGAAAAGGATTATGAAAAAGGCTTTGATGAATATTTTTATTTCTTCTCAAGAGGAATTGAATGACGAAGAAGAAGGTTATTATTTTGAAGTTGATTTGAGGTACCCGAGTGTTCTTCATAATAAGCATAAAGACCTTCCTTTGCATGTGAGAAAGAAACCCCAAAGAAAGAATGGTTCAGTGATTATCATAAAAGTTTTAATATTAAAGGCAAATCAACAGAAAAGTTATTAACAACATTCTATGATAAAGAGGGATATGTTTTACATCAGAGAAGCTTTAAAACAGTTTTTGGAGAGAAGGATTGAGAGTAGCTAAAATTCATAGAGTTTTAAAATTTAAACAAAGTCCTTGGGTGAAAAAGTATGTTCAATTCAATACAGATATGAGAGCAAATACAAAAGTAAAATTTGAAGGGGACTTTTATAAATTAATGAATAATGCTGTATTTGGAAAGACTATGGAAAATGTTAGAAACAGGCAAAACATTAGATTCGCAACATCTTGGAAAGAAGCTTCGAGATTGATAAATAAACCAAGTTTTGAGAGAGAAGAGGTTTTTTCAGAGAACTTTTCTGCAATTCATATGAAAAAGGAAAGTATTGTAATGGATAAACCAATTTATATTGGAACAGCAGTTCTTGATTTATCAAAGATATTGATGTATGATTATTTGTATAATGACTTAAAGAAAGAGTATGGTGAAAATGTTTCATTGTTGTATATGGATACTGATAGTTTTATCCTAGATATAAAAACTGATGATGTTTATGAAGATATGAAGAAAAATATTAGAGTATATGATACAAGTAATTTCAGCAAGAAGAGTGAGTTATTTTCCAAAAAGAATGAAAAGGTTATTGGTAAGTTTAAGGATGAGTTGGGTGGAAAAGTAATGAGTGAGTTTATTGGATTGAGAGCAAAGGCATATGCTTATAAGTATGGTGAACAGATTGATAAGAGGTTAAAGGGAATAAAGAAATATGTAATAAAGAAATCAATAACTTTTTAGAAATTATTATAATTGTTTGATGAATAAGAAAGAAGAATATAGGAAAATGAATACAATAAGAAGTTATAAACATAACATATATAGTGAAGAAGTAAATAAAAAGGCATTAGGAGCCTTTGATGATAAGAGATTTATTTTAGATAATGGAATAGATTGTGTTCCATATGGATATTGTATGATAGAGTGTATAAAATAGATTATGTTTTAACGATGGGAAGATGGGTTAGGGTTTTTAAGGGCTACCGCCACGTTTTTTCACAATATATAAATGGTTAAACCAAGTATTAATCAAACTAAAGAGTGGAGAAAATCTCAGTCTTGGTATATAAATGGAAAACATAATGAATGTGAAAAATATCAAATAAGTCTTATTGAAAAAATAACTAAAACAAAGGTAAATAAAACAAATAAGCGAATTAATTTAAAAACTAGTAAGTTAGAGGATGTAAAGAAAAAAATGAATATCCTTGAATGGACTGAAAACTTTGATGGTTATCAATTGAACAATGAAAAACAATTTACTATAATCTCAAAATGATATGTGGCTCAGGAGGTGGTCAGATGAGAGCATTAAGAGAAGTTTATCATTTCGTAATGGCACAAAAGGGGTATCTTCAAAAATATAAAGATTCAAATGTTTTGTTTGTCAATATTTTAGATGGGGATTATTGTGCAAAGAAAATTAAACTATTGAAGGAATTTGAGAATGAACAAATCTTTATAGGTTCAATGAGTGAGCTGTTCAACCCCCAGGTGTTCAATTCAATGAGGTTCAACCTCCAAGTTAAAAGGGGAGACAAATAAATATACCTTGGGATAAAAAGGGGGTTTATTTTTAGGGAAAAAAATATGAATCGCTGAAAATCCCCCATTCATTTACATGGGGAAAAGTGAGCCAGAATCAGTATTCTTACCCTACTTGTGTGTATCACTGTATGCTAGTGTGTACCTCTGTATTCATGTGTGTACCTCTGTATGCTAGTGTGTATCACTGTATTCATGTGTGTATCACTGTATACATGTGTGTATCACTGAAAACATGTGTGTATCACTGTATACATGTGTGTATCACTGTATGCTAGTGTGTATCACTGTATACATGTGTGTATCACTGCATGCTAGTGTGTATCACTGTATGCTAGTGTGTATCACTGTATACATGTGTGTATCACTGTATGCATGTGTGCATCACTGTATGGATGTGTGTATCACTGTATGCTAGTGTGTACCTCTGTATGCATGTGTGTATCACTGTATGGATGTGTGTATCACTGTATGCTAGTGTGTACCTCTGTATTCATGTGTGTACCTCTGTATGCTAGTGTGTATCACTGTATGCTAGTGTGTATCACTGTATGCTAGTGTGTACCTCTGTATGCTAGTGTGTACCTCTGTATGCATGTGTGTATCACTGTATGATAGTGTGTATTACTGTATGCTCGTGTGTATCACTGTATGCTAGTGTATATCACTGTATACATGTGTGTATCACTCTATGGATGTGTGTATCACTGTATGCTAGTGTGTATCACTGTATACATGTGTGTATCACTCTATGGATGTGTGTATCACTGTATACATGTGTGTATCACTCTATGGATGTGTGTATCACTGTATGCTAGTGTGTATCACTGTATACATGTGTGTATCACTCTATGGATGTGTGTATCACTGTATACATGTGTGTATCACTGTATGCTAGTGTGTACAACTGTATGGATGTGCGTATCACTGTATGCTCGTGTGTATCACTGTATACATGTGTGTATCACTGTATGGATGTGTGTATCACTGTATACATGTGTGTATCACTGTATGCTAGTGTGTACCTCTGTATGCTAGTGTGAACCTCTGTATGCATGTGTGTATCACTGTATGCTAGTGTGTATCACTGTATGCATGTGTGTATCACTGTATGCTGGTGTGTATCACTGTATGCTAGTGTGTATCACTGTACGCTAGTGTGTATCACTCTATGCATGTGTGTATCACTGTACGCTAGTGTGTATCACTGTACGCTAGTGTGTATCACTGTACGCTAGTGTGTATCACTGTACGCTAGTGTGTATCACTGTACGCTAATGTGTATCAATGTACGCTAGTGTGTATCACTGTACGCTCGTGTGTATCACTGTACGCAAGTGTGTATCACTGTACGCAAGTGTGTATCACTGTATGCTAGTGTTTACCTCTGTATGCTAGTGTGAACCTCTGTATGCTGGTGTGTACCTCTGTATGCTAGTGTGTATCACTGTACGCTAGTGTGTACCTCTGTATGCTGGTGTGTACCTCTGTAAGCTAGTGTGTATCACTGTACGCTAGTGTGTACCTCTGTATGCTGATGTGTACCTCTGTATGCTAGTGTGTATCACTGTACGCTAGTGTGTACCTCTGTATGCTGGTGTGTACCTCTGTATGCTAGTGTGTATCACTGTACGCAAGTGTGTATCACTGTATGCTCGTGTGTATCACTGTACGCTAGTGTGTATCACTGTACGCTAGTGTGTACCTCTGTATGCTGGTGTGTACCTCTGTATGCTAGTGTGTATCACTGTACGCAAGTGTGTATCACTGTACGCAAGTGTGTATCACTGTACGCTAGTGTGTATCACTGTACGCTAGTGTGTACCTCTGTATGCTGGTGTGTATCACTGTACGCTAGTGTGTACCTCTGTATGCTAGTGTGTATCACTGTATGCTCGTGTGTATCACTGTACGCTAGTGTGTATCACTGTACGCTAGTGTGTACCTCTGTATGCTGGTGTGTACCTCTGTACGCTAGTGTGTACCTCTGTATGCTGGTGTGTACCTCTGTATGCTGGTGTGTACCTCTGTATGCTGGTGTGTACCTCTGTATGCTAGTGTGTATCACTGTACGCTAGTGTGTATCACTGTACGCTGGTGTGTACCTCTGTATGCTGGTGTGTACCTCTGTATGCTAGTGTGTATCACTGTACGCTAGTGTGTATCACTGTACGCTAGTGTGTATCACTGTACGCTAGTGTGTATCACTGTATGCTCGTGTGTATCACTGTACGCTAGTGTGTACCTCTGTATGCTAGTGTGTACCTCTGTATACATGTGTGTACCTCTGTATGCTAGTGTGTACCTCTGTATGCTAGTGTGTACCTCTGTATGCTAGTGTGTACCTCTGTATGCTAGTGTGTACCTCTGTATGCATGTGTGTACCTCTATATGCTAGTGTGTACCTCTGTATGTATGAAAATTATAATGCAACTTCCAGCTTCGTTGCATCAATGAAAATGCAAACCCTGCTCCTCATTTCCAGTTGCTGCCACTCTGTACACATCGTGAGCTTCATCCTTGATTGCCCCCTTGTTGTTGTGTCCATTGACATCTCTGCCATTCCGCTGCCCGGACCTGTGAAACTTCCCCATTTCTCTTCGTTATTTGTTCCTCCTCTTCAACCTGGTGAGTTTTATTTTACAAAATGTAATGTTCTTTTTTCTTTCCAAATTAATACTACGAAGATTCCGACTACTACGACTACGAGTTGTTTTGTTACTGTCCTTCTTCCCTCGTCTTTCACCAACAAGCTGGCCAAGCCTGACGTTCATCTGAAAGTGTCAGGAATTTTAACTTGTCCGTGGTGTGATGATAACTCATTTACTGTTCGCGTGAGATGCCACGTGGTATGTTTAACGGCCACAACCGACCAGTGCTGGCAGACGAGTCATCCAGGTGTTCATGTTTCAGAATCCAGGTGTTCATGTTTCAGAATCCAGGTGATCATGTTTCAGAATCCAGGTGATCATGTTTCAGGTCCACAGAATCTAAAAATCATATTTGGTTTAATGAATAGATATGGCTTCACTTAACACTCAATCATTGTTCTTTTCTTGAATAAATATCTTGAAAGGAACATTTTAATGTTTAATGTTCGATTGGCCCCGCCTTTCCCATGACGTCATCTCGACTTTCGGTTCATACATGCGCGGTCTGACAGCACCTTCTACAATCTACATGATTATTTTCACTCTCGTCGTAATCTGGGGATTCTTGATCAGAAAATTATTCGTTGAATTCACACTGACGAGTCTGAAGCGAGTTGTGCAGCCATTATGCAACGCGTGCTGACAATCATTCCCTCTATGACGTCATGGCAGTCTTTCTGGAATTTTCAGGGGGGATACCCAACGGGGTCTCCGTTTTTAACTGTAAAACCTCAAAAAAAGTTATTAGAATTAAAAACCACGTTCAGTTTATTATGTAAAACCCAATTTAATCACAGCAAAAAGAAAAATTCAGATTCTGTGGCCCTTTCATGCATGTCCATCTGAAGGACAGCAAACACATTGATGTCGCTCTGCATCCAAAACACCAAGGTTAGAGTTTTAAAACTTGGTTGGGATTCAAACCCAGGTGTATTGTTTGTGAACTGGTACAATCACCACATCCAAAACTCCACACAGGTTCGTGCTCCCGAGACTTTATTCCGATCGCCCGTGTCCTCTCCGAGAGCGATGCCCTCATGGCAGCTCATCAAACATGATGCCACCAGAGCCACAATCATTTTCATCCAACAGAACAAACTTTCCCCCATTCTGAAATAAATCCGTTATCCATTTCGAAATCCACCGGGCGTAGTGGCGTGCGTCTGTGATCCGGCTACTCAGAGGCTTGGGTTGGAGGTTCGCTTGAGGACGGGTGCTCTGCGCTGGGCCGCGCTATGAGAGGGTGTAGGGCAGCCCGGAATCATGGCGAAACCCAATCCTTATCTCTGTGTTGTAAGAGGCGACCAGGGTTGTGTCAGGAAGGGCATTCGGCGTAAAACCTCTGCCAAATCAGAATGCAGATCATAACGGATAATCCGCTGTGGCGCCCCCTAACGGGAGCAGCCGAAAGACGAACAACATCCATTTCGAAATCCAAGATCCACAATCTCAACCCAAAACTGAGACCAACATTTTCTATCATATGTGATCAAAGATTTAAAGTTCATTTTGAGGAAGGTTGCACCATATTCATGAATTATGAACTTTATGCACACTGGGAATCTCTCAAGTATTGAGGACGCTTCCGAATGAGACCAGATTTGCGTTCACCAGGTTGTAGCTCAGCTGAATCATTTCGATGCTGAGATTTATCCTCATCGTGAAGATTTTGTGGAATGAAGAGACAGTTGTCATCGTTCTCTGCATCTTGGATGTTGATTGTTACCAAACGTCGTGCATTCAATTTGTGCCATCTCCGAATAGGTAGCTATGATGACCCAGTTGCTGCAAGATCTGTTGGGGAGGTGATAGTGAAGTCGCTAGTTTATGTGTGTGGTTGGAGCGTTTCATTCTGACCCATTGGCCCACTGCAAATGAAGGTGACTGCTCTCCACCGCTTGTCTACGTATCCCTTCATTTTCTGCTGTCGCTTCGCAATAGACTTTCCCATCACTTCAATCTTTGCATCTGCCAATGTAGGTGGTTTTAGGAGACTAAGTAGCAGGTGCAAGTTACTCCTTATCATTCGCTCTGCGGTCGTCTTCCTTGTCAACGAATGAGGTGTGGAGCGATATACAATACAATCCGCCCATACAATACATGCTCCGCCCATACACCACAAGATGGCCATCTGGCAGCCATTTTGTTGTTGAAACGTGTCTCCATCCATTTCTCAGACATGCACGGTCTGAATTTATTCAAACGTGGCACAAGGAAAGGAAACGCTTACATGCACTTGCACCTAACTTTATTTTCCGATCTGATCAAAGATGGCTGACTGGTAGACTGGTGGCCATTTTTGCTGCAAATATACGGTATATGGGCTAGTCCTTTAACGATCCCACAGGTATAGCAAAATTACTAAAACAATGGGGGCTATGACATTTTATGTCTTTTTTCCTTGATGATGTTATTTCTTGTGCATGTTGTTACATGAAAGTGAAAAAAGTTGTCTTCTTAATACTCTCTTTCCATGTCCCGCTGCTCCCACCCTCCATGCTAAGGAGGTTTTACCATGAACATTTTTTATCCTACGTGTTATTGACAGTGACACACAATCGTTTTTAGGTTATTTCTCAGAATTAAGCTCGTATCGTGGGCCCTGGCGTCCGGCCGTACATACGTACGTCCGTTAACATTTCACTAAAACATCTTCTCCTCACAAACTACCCAGGCTATATGAACCAAATTTCGTACGATACATCAGGACAGCAACGTCTCCTGGGGTTGTGCTCCCCATCTGGATGTGCCCACTATATATGGTATTAAAGAGGGGGGGGGGTTGGTTGCCCACAAATATTGGTATTTTATTCAAAAATCTTCTTTTCAGAAATTGATAAGCAGATCCAGACCAAACTAGCCACGTGGCATCGTGACAATGACCTAACGTTAAGTTGTGCTACCCATGGTCGTATCTCCCCTGAAAATGGGGTCAATATTCATTAAAACATATTTTCTTCACAAACTGCATGACCGAAATGGACCAAATTTGGTTTTTGGGACCAAACATCAGAACAGTAAGGTCTCATGTGGTTGTGTTCTCCATCCAGATACGCCCCTTACAAGAGGCTGAAATGGGAGGAGGAGGAGGAGGAGGAGGAGGAGGAGGGGGAGGAGATTGGGACCACACTCTGTGCAGAGCGTTGGTGCTGCTTACGCAGTCTCCTTGGCTATTGGGCACAATCCTGGATGGGACACAGTATATACACTCCGACACAGTATACCAGCATGCTGGCACTCATTTTGCTGACCTCGGAAGGATGACAGGCAGAGTTAACCCCACCTGGTATTAATTCAACAGCTGAGCGGGATTTTAACTCAGCACCCTAGGACCCAAAGCCCACCACCCGAACCATTGAGCCAACAGCAGGCTTAATGGTGTTGGGGTTTCCCCTCAAATTCAGGTTATTAATTTTTTTTATCTTTTCAGAAACCGACGGCCAGATGCAGACCAAACTCTTCATTAAACATAAAGACCATGCCGTTCACTTAAGTTGTGCTCCCCATGACCGTACCACCTCAGGAATGGGGACCATGGCCCCTTCCCCCTCATCCCACATTTTCACCCCACCTGTTGGGGAAATAGCCGTCAGTCCCCCATGGGGCTATTTATCGTACTTGCCATCATGGCTATCATCACAAACAAAAGGCCCTTGGCCTGTTATCTATTTTGCAAGTTTCCTTCCACTTCAAATAATATCATTCCAACTGGTGTCGTGAATCATCCTCGTCCAATCCATCTGCACAATGATCCATGTAAACATATCCCTGGCTTCTCATATCCGAGTGTTTTTCGAGTGGCCTCTCATATCCAAGTGGCTCTTTTTAACACATGCCTCCTTACCATCGCCAAGTCTCTTTTCCTCCTTGACGGCATTTCAGATATGTTGCTATTCAGTGTTACATTCCATATAATATGAAAGTGCTATTGCCATACAACTTCTGGAATACCTGCACCATCACTCTCTTTTGTAATCACTCCCACTTACAGGACAAACACGTTAGTCCACATCAGTATCCTTTAGTATGAACTGTAAGGACAATTAGGAGACAGTGGACAATTAGGAGACAGTGGACAAATACATGCTGTAAATGCAATTTGAACTCATGGCTTGTGAGCATTATGAGCCATTGTTGGTTCAGATGGGAATTCTGTGGCATGGGTAGGCCAACCGAGTTTGCATCTCATTTCACACATCAAATGTTTTCAAATGCATTGCAAAGCAACAACAAGGAGAAGTATGGAAATGGGCACAGGTTGTTATCATTTCATTATGTTATGCAGTATGTCATTAATTCATCCATTCATTTCGTAGGTAGCCTGTGACTGCAGATTGCATCATTGCTGGGAGTATTGGTGTGACGCTGATGCAGTGCCCCTGCAGGTTACAGCGGGAATTAGGAATCTGTTCGGGGTGACAGTGATAGCTTGCCTGCTTTTTGGGAAGGACACCGTGGGATCTTTAACGTCCACCAAATAATGCTGGCAGATGGGACGCCAGGCTTAACGTCCACCCAAGGGATGGCACACATAATTTTGTGGTATTAACGCCATTAACATTTACTGATGTACTCAAAAAGGTTCCTGTAACTTTCATAATATTGGATTAAATCGTTCATACATGTTTAGTGTCCTTTTAAAAGGGATTGCTTTGTCAGTGGTAAGTCATACTTGAAAGAGATAGAGAATTCCTGGATAATCATTGGCAATCGTTTATTCGTGTGCAGAAAGTGGGACTGCTGGTTTGCATCAGTGCCTGCAGCTGTGTGTTCGCGCCACTGATGCAGTGCCCCCTGCAGGTTAGTACATGGATTTCAAATTTGTTCAGTGGTTAGGGCAACACCTCGCCTCTTGCTCCTGAATGCCACCGTGGGATCGAGCTCAACGCCCATGAACTAAATCCGGAAAATAGGAGGCCCAATTTAACGTCCATCCAAGGGACGGCACACACAATGATGACTCTCCTTCCTCATGACAGTTTATAGCTTGACCAAGACTCGAACCGAGGCGAGACAACGAAGGGGCGAGTGCGCGCAACTCCAGGCTATGATAGATGTGAAACAAAATTCCTCAAAAATTAATTACCAACCTCTTTGAAGAGAATCTATGGAGAAAAGAATAGTTGCAATGCAAAAAGATTACAAAACAAAATTCGATTATTGCATAACTCTCATGAGTGTATCTCACATTTTATGTATGAGCTATTATATTTTGTTAATGTTGTATGAAGCTGCGATTGTATTTGCTCCATAATGCAAATACATCGGTGTACATTGAGTGGTTATGTTTCCATATGCTGTGTAATTGATGAAATCATTTTCTATTTGAGTTGGCGTTATCCCTTGGTTTTTCCAAATCTGATCTGACATCATTCAACTCTTATCTGTGTCCGCCATGGTATTTCATCAAAGTTCATACTTTTTATATTTCACTTCCCTTAAGGAGGTCCGTGTTCTCCTTTTTCTTAATTTACTTACATCCCCTTGGTGATATACTTCCTGATTATAATGTTAGCTTTCATTGTTACGTGGATCATGCCCAGGTAGTCATTAACTCCAATGATTTAACTGCTACTGTCACTTGAGCATCCTGTGTAATTGAAGTGCCGAAGAACGATTATTATTTTTTTTCCTTCCAAAATCAACCACACCAAAAGTAAAACTTTCGTTTTTGTCTCCAAATATAGGTCCTGATGAGCATCTTTCTGAAGGTAATTGCATGAAATAAACACAATATTGTGCCCACTGTATTTATCTGTAACTTCGGCATACTAATTGACTGTACATTAACTTTGAGTGTCACATTGGCATGTTACTGCAGGATGACCTATATGTTTGCACTCTCACCTCTAAGTATTCCATACTGGGTTTGAATCTTGGCTCAACTCGAAATTGTCTTCCTGGTGTTTTGCAGGCGGGGGGACATCAACCATCAAAGTGTATGCTGTCTCTTGGATGGACATTAAGCCGTTGACCCATCTGTTAGCATTATTTGATAGAGGTTAAAGATCCCACGGCATCTTTCATGATGAGTACGTGAGTTATTGTTGGCAATTGTATTATTGAGTTATTTCATGATGAGTATGTGAGATGAGTGCCCGAACATATTCCAAATTCCAAGCCAAATCAGCTCCAGTCGATCATCAAACCTGTGAAATACTTGTTCCAAATACTTTCATAGGTGGAAATAATTTTTGCCATTAAATAAGTCGTCAAAGTTGATTTAATGTACTGATTTTATGCAGCGTTTTGTGATAGTCAATTACAAAAAGTGGTTCATAAATGCAAAACTGTGCTTGTTTTATGAGAATTCAAATAAATGGCTGTGCCTGGATTGGTTTGAGGGTGGAGGAGTATCAGGTGAAATGTGAATCCTATCCAGGTTCCTTCCTGATGACTTAATCTTTGCATATTTTCTTGTTTGAGTTCCTTCTGATGACTCCAATGCACGAATGTACCTATTTGGTCTTCAATTTGATTTGAATTGAATTCATTTCAATCCCATTCTGAGTTCAATTGAATAATAAAAAATGTCATGGGTCAGGGTCAAGTGTTCAATCAAAGCAGGATTGCATCAAAGCGGAACGTCTTGGTACCCGGTCATCACTACCAGCAATTGTAAAGTGACAGTTCTAATTTTGTCTCATTAATTACATAACATACCAGTACACAGACATCACACAACATACACCACACAATACAAGTCCTGGTGAGGGTCTGCAATCTCTGATTGATCTTTTTCTTGTTATATATGCAAAAAGACATTTTTGTTTGTAGGTTGAACAGTAAAAATAAAAGGACTAATCACTTGGACATTTGCAAGTCAATGTAGTGTCCTCCCTCTCCCCCCCCCCCCACTTCCACCCCCTGCCATGACCCAAGTAAAGTATAAAGAGAAACACCAGACCGATCCTTACCTGCTTTAGCCTGAAGGGGACGTGGTGAAGTATATTTTGTGGCAAGTCTTGTATGGATTGGTTTATATATAAAGGCTGGTCGGCCAAAAATATTAATTTTGTGACCATTTCTGACCTTGCTTTCTTGTACTAAACACCTGTGAATTTGAAAGTAAGATACTGGACCAATATCTATTATCTACCTGCTTGTTTCCTCAAAGAGCTATGTATGGGAAGGTCTTATTGTTTCAAGCGTCATCTGCACTGGTTTTAAAAAAAATAAAAAATCGTGGAGTCTTAAAACCAATCGTTTTGCCACCATTTATGACATTTGACCCCTATAAAATCAAAAAGACACCAGACTAATGTCTACCTATTTTTGTAACCAATTATTGGGCTGAGATAATGTATTGAAGGATTGAACAACACAGTGTATCTGTATGTACACAAAAAGGCAATTTACTTTTGATCGCCACAGCCATTTGGCAACACCTTCCATTGCAGAGGTGGCAACGTCATGTGATAGTCTACCAAAACTTGCACTCCAAAAAAATTTGTAAACAAGGACTGTTCAAAACACAAAATCTGACTGTTCACAATATCAGCAGTCAAGATTGTTTTAATTTACTGACTGACAAATTGGATTAAGAAAGAGCATTTAGACAACCCAAAACTGAATGTACCAATAAAAAAATCTGTACCTTTGTCATTCGTAAATAGTGGGGCAACTTAGCATAACAATTGTGCATTTTGTGAGGAAAGCACCAAATTTGGCACACTAGTAGCCTATCATATTATGTACAGATTTGGATATTGGGCCATCTCAAAAGATTTGATGGCAGTGGAAAATGGCTGCCACAGCCATCAGCAGCTGAATTTGAGATGGCCCAATATCCAAATCTGTTCATAATATGTTAGGCTACCAGTGTGCCAAATTTGGTGCTTTCCTCACAAAATGCACAATTGTTATGCTATATTTAGCTAAGTTGCCCCACTAAAAAGGGAAGTAATTATGCAACAACTATCTCCAGTTACAATGTGAGTCACCCCCACCCAACCCCTTATTTAAAAAATCGTACATTTTTACCACGCGTTACATTTTAGTCGAGAGAGGAGGTGGAAAGGAATTTTTTGTGTGCCAAGTCTTGTATGGATTGGTTAAAAATACAGAGGCATGACAAGCCAAATCCATTAATTTTATGAAATGTTTTGACCTTTAACCTCAAATGCCCAAATAAAAAAGCGACTCAAATCTGAAATGATTGTCCACATCCCAATATGTGTTGTGTAAACAACCTTGTGCCAAATTTAATCTCTCAACCAAAATACAAGGGAATGGCAAGAGAAAATGTCAAAGTCTTATTGCTTCACCTTTGATCCCTCAAAATCGCAATGGCGGCCTAAATCGAAAAAAAAAATTGTCTCAGTGTATTGAACTTGCCAAATTTGGCTCAAACATGGAGGAATGATGTGTAGTTGTAATTTGGTGAGAAGAAGAAGAAGAATAAATATCAAAAACAATACATCTTCATTCCTTGTATAAAGGGAAACATGCATAATGACTGGTGTTAGATCCAGCAATGAGAAACAAATGTGTGCAGGGAGGAATATCTACTTTCACTGAACCATCTGCACGGAAGGCAATGATGGGGAAGGTGGATGCCAGGTGGGTGAATTGCTTATTTTTTTGTGGCTCCATTGCTGGAATTGGTCTCTACAGGAACCACAAAAAAGAAGCAATTCTTTATAATTATCTCACAGTGAGAAATTGAGGTCAGTGAGCAGTTTAACTGAGGCCTCAATTGATTTCATTTTAAATTTAAGTGTAACTAATCGGAGTTGAACAATCATTTATACATAATAAGCCTTGAGAATTTGAGTCCATTTTCATCAAATCTTCATTCTTAAAAAGTCAAATAAGACATTCTTGGTTCCAACAGATGGTTGACAATTGAAAAAAAAAAAAGAAAAAGAAAAATCAAATTAGCATTGTTTGATTAGAAAATAATCCCAAATAAAACCTCAGCATTTTGCACATCATTATCGAAATATGTGTGCAGAGACTTTCCGTCTCATTAAACCTGCCCCTTCTGTCTACCTGCAGCCTAATCGGCTCACACTCATGTCTGTACGTCCCTTGCCAACCTGTTCCCCTCCACCCTGTCTTTGTGCTTTGTTGACCTTATACCCTCCATTGTCCAGCTCAACCATGAACCAATCTCTGTTTAAATTATTAAAAAAAAAAAATAAAACATGCTGTAATGTAGAAACTGTTTTGCAAACTATGACCTGTGCAACATTTTAAAGGCAACGTCTGATATAATCAGGTGCAAGAAAGAGAATGGCTTTAGCACATGAGATAACACACAGTGTGATGATATATTGCCTGGATATCTCGACTTGAGCAAACTTGCCTTTGACTTATTATTCTTTTGGGAATCTGGTACAGACAAGATAATGAGAGATGGGAACATGAACATGTTAATCTTTAATTCCCTCAGGTTGTCACTGTAGAACATTTTGTGATTTTTTTGCTGTCACCATAAGCTGTGAATGTGTCATATTTTTCCATTATTTTGGTAGTTACAAACAGCTCGTCCTGAGTGTCTCTGAGTTGGACCGATTTTGCGTGACAATCCATAGTTGTCAATTAGGCCTAGATGTATTTCTTTGAGCAGGATTTTTCTAATGTTTTTTTTGGAAATGGCAGTTTGCTTGGTTCATGGTTATGAAGGAAATCTATTGTATTAGAGATAATCGTTTCTCTGCCAGAACAACTGCCATTTTCTGGTGTTGGCCGCCATCTTGTGCTGGGAATACCAGTTGAGGATTTTTTTCGACACCTCACTTCCAAAGGCCGTTATGAGGCATCATCGATTGCAGCCATGGTTCTGTGAAGGTCCCATCTCAGTAACTCATCATTATAGCAAATATATCTGGCACCATAAATGGTGTTTTGTTGCCGTGATTATCAATATTATTTACTCAGTCATCCACCAAAAGAGATGACAGATACATTTTACGGTTGCTTGTCCTGTTGCAGTTTTGAAATACTAATATTGCCATACCGCTGATATGGCCTGTTATTTTATCGATAATCTATATATTACTAAAACTCTCATCCTGTATGCATGTATGTATGTATGTATGTATGTATGTATGTATGTATGTTCCCAAAATACAGCCAAAACCGTACATGATAGCGTAAACATTTTAGGGCAACCTTACTCACCATTCTCCTGCGGTGTGCAGTATAAAGTTTCGTTCAAATCGGGCAACAACAAAAATTAATTAAAAAATAAATTCCCCATTCAGTCAAGTACTCTTCGGGAGTATTTGATCAATGCAAACAACCTCAGCGGTATAGTTTGCTGGAGCTATCTTTTGTTTTTTTTCTTGAAATGATTTTTTCATCAACTGTTGTCACAACGGGAACCCAACGGGTTCATGGGTTGTCTAGTAAATTACTAAAAGGAGAATCTTCTGTCCATCTGTCCATCCATGTATTCGTTCATCCATTATTGTATCCATCCGTCTGTGTGTCTGCCATGCTTCAAGATAATGAGTTTCTGCTGTTTGGGGAATAATAAGAATGGGATTGTTGGTAAGCTCAAATCACTTTACTTAGAACAAAAAATAGTGTCTGTTTTCTCATCAAGATGCCTGTTTTAAAAAGTTACATTGAAGAAGAAGCGGGAATGGGAGCTTATTTCAGTGGCTCCAATGGTAACATGAATTGTTCTACGACAGCCAGAAACCTTGAGAAGGACATGGGAGGAGAACACAAAATGATATATAGTTATACTTCTCGAAGCTTATTTTGCTTCTCGAAGTTATACTTCTCAAACCGTATCCAACACGAGGCTGTGGCATGGCATCACTGGGTGAGGGTGTGGCTGTGCTGCTGTGTTGCTCTTTCGGTAAGGGCTGGAGTTTAGAATTTGGCCATGGTGCTGGCAATAGCTCGCCCACATTTCGTGAAGGACACCGTGGGATGTTTAACGTCCACCAACTAATGTCCGCAGACAAGACACCCGTTTAACATCCATCTGAGGGATGGCACACACATTGGTGAATCACCCTGCCTGTGATACATCGGGATGACATTTTATAGCTGGGTCAAGATTTGAACCCAGGCGAGACAGATTAGGGGCGAGAGTGTATCCCTCGAGGCCATCCTCTCATCCCAGGTCATATGTTAATGCACTGTTAATAAACAAACTGTGATCCAATGTTTTATTTATACATTTAAAAATTAAAATGTATGTAGTATGGTATCATGCATTTCTTCTGGTTGATTGTTGAGCTTTTCACAGCGGCCACCCGAAACGGGAGACAGCCGAATGCACGGGCATACACCACACTTCACATTGTATAAAAGATCATTTTTTGAGGTGTTTCAAGTCATTTTACATCCTCATTGAGATTCACAGATAGACATGCCATATTTATTTAATTAAAGGCTGCCATGTCTGTCTGTCTGTTTTGTTTGACCTGTTATAACTTGAGAACGAATTCACAGATTTCAATGAATCCAACAATGGTGGATTCAGGGAACTCTCGGGAAGGTTTGTGAGGCAAAAAAAGTCAGTTTGTGCAGGGTATACACGGGCACACATGGCAAAACTGCTAATGCCAACTTCCGATGCTGGTTATCCCACATGGAGTACAGGATCTCCCAGGAATCTTGCCTCATAGATTAGCCATCGCAGCAAAGACTGGTATTCCCATCAATGAAGCGACAGGTCTTATATACTACTGTCTGTGAAGTACAACATGCTATCCTTTGATTAAAACTCTCAATAAGGCAATGGCTCGACACACATAGTGTATTTGAATTTACCTTTGAGCAGTTGGTGTTATACTTTTTGCATCTCTTGTTGTTTGTTTTAACGTCATTTGATGAAAGTAAATAAGAGGACAGTTAGGAGGGTAAAAAGCTAGGGTTCTTTCACTCAGAGAGTAGTTAATGTATGGAATAGTCTCCCTGTAAGGATAGTGCCGGCAGAGACAGCAGATAGGTTTAAATTTGAGTTGGATGGTTGGTGAGACAGACTCATTGGGAACAGAGATGTGTGTGTCTTTGTTTGTTTGTGTGTCTTTGTTTGTCGTGCTACTCCTCCTACAGTTATTGGCCAATTACATCCAGACTTACTACGTAGGATCAGCATGACTACAATTAGGACATAGGGGTGTTTTTATCTTTGTCAGTGGTCTTGATGGGGGCTGAAGTACCCATCCTTAGCTTTGTCATAATGCTCAATTTTTATATGATTGTCTGTGTGTGGGAAATTATCGATGTAAGTGCAGCAACGCTCCTAGTGGGAAAGGGTATTACAAGTCTCCATCCTTTACAGTGCAGTATTTCTGTCCCCACATTTTTCCAGTGCAGAAAGTTGATTTGCACTGTGAGAGGCATTTTGAATTACTTATTTGAATGGGGATAATAACATAACCACCCTCGCCGCTCCCTACGTGAGCGGGTGCTTCTCGTATAATAGAATACTTAGTATTAGGCCGTGTTGTCATCTCATGGAAAGGATTACACTGGATGGTTTGCCATTGTGTGATCCTCTCCATGCCAATGGCAGTCAGGGCATGAAGATGGAATTTGATCAGGGTGCTTGTGAAAACTCAATTACAAAAAAAATACTCCATCAAAAGACACCATAATTGTACTGTGATAATCCATGTGTCTGCTTATCTTGTTGTTCCATTCTCTGTGATAATACTACAAAGTGATAATCACAGGGTCAGTCACCCTGCATGGCTTTCAAAGCCTTTTGTGGACAACTTTGTCAGCCCAACCCCTGGAGAAAGGAATCAGTCCATAGTTGCATTTCTGGATTTCTGACCGTCATCTCTTTTGAGAGTTGTCTTTTGTATATAATAAGCTAAAACAAAATTGAGCATTATAACAAAGCTTCAGCCCCAAAACCAATGCACATGGTCAAAGAAAGCTTGGCAATCATCAACATGCACCTTAGCCCTAAGGCCAAGGGTCATTGTTGTACAAAAATGCACACATCCTTGCACCAGAGCCAGAACACATGATATTTGACCTCAAAAATAATTGGTGGTTGAATTCAATGATCAAATATGCAACTCCTCTTCAAATTTCAAGTGAATCGGATGAAAATTGTTAATTTTAGAAATTCGGCCTATGTTGACCTTTTGTCCTATTTCATATCACCTCCACAATAATTGATGGTTGAATTCAGTGACCCAAAATATAAATCCTCTTCAAATTTCAAGTCAATCGGATGAAAATTGAGGATTTTAGAAATATCACCTTAGTTGTTGACATTGGGCCTATGTTGACCTTTTGGTAGATGTTGACCTCAAAAACAATTGGCTAGTTGAATTCAATGACCTGGAATATAAATTCTCTTCAAATTTCAAGTCAATCAGATGAAAATTGAGGATTTTAGAAATCTCACCAAAGTTACTGACCTTTGGCCTATTTTGACCCTTTGGTCTATGTTGATCTCAAAAATAATTGGCTAGTTGAATTCAGTGACCTGAAATATAAATCCTCTTCAAATTTCAAGTGAATCAGATGAAAATTGACAATTTTAGAAATTCGGCCAATGTTGACCTTTTGGGCTCTCGACTTCAAAAATAATTGGCTGCTGGAATTCAGTGACCTAAGATATACACGACATGGCCAAAAGTTTGTGGTCACCTGCTCGTCCAACAACTCATTCAAAAATCATGTGCATTAATATGGAGTTGGTCCCCCCCCAACCCCCCTTTGCTGCTATAACAGCCTCCACTCTTCTGGGAAGGCTTTCCACCAGATGTTGGAAAATTGCTGTGGGAATTTGCTTCCATTCAGCCACAAGAGCATCACTGAGGTTGGGTACTGATGTTGATCGATTAGATCTGGCTCGCAGTCAGCGTTCCAATTCATCCCAAAGGTGTTTGATGGGGTTGAGGTCAGGGCTCTGTGCAGGCCAGTTAAGTTCTTCCACACCGATCTCGACAAAACATTTCTGTTTTGATCTCGTTTTGTGCATGGGGGCATTGTCATGCTGAAACAGGAAAGGGCCTTCCCCAAACTGTTGCTACAAAGTTGGAAGCAGAGAATCATCACGAATGCCATTGTATGCTGTAGTGTTAAGATTTTCCTTCACTGGAACTAAGGGGCCGAGCTCAAACCATGAAAAACAGCCCCAGACCATTATTCCTCCTTCACCAGACTTTACAGTTGTCACTATGTGTTCAGGCAGGTAGTGTTCTCCTGGCATCCGCCAAAGCTAGATTCTGCCATCGGACTGCCAGATGGTGAAGCGTGATTCATCACTCCAGAGAACGCATTTCCACTGCTCCAGAGTGTAATGGCGGTGAGCTTTACACGACTCCAGCCGATGCTGGGCATTGTGCGTGGTATTCTTCAGCTTGTGTATGGCTGCTCTGCAATGGAAACCCATTTCATGAACCTCTCGACAACCAGTGCTTGTGCTGACGTTGCTTCCAGAGGCAGTTTGGAACTCGGTAGAGAGTGCTGCAACCGACGGCAAACGATTTTCCCGAGATATGCGCTTCAGCACTTGGCGGTCCTGTTCTGTGTGCTTGTGTGGCCTACCACTTAGCGACTGAGCTGTTATTGCGCCTCGAGGTTTCCACTTCACAATAACAGCACTTACAGTTGCCCGGGGCAGCTCAAGCAGGGCAGAAACTTGATGAACTGACTTGCTGGAAAGGTGGCATCCCATGAAGGTGCCACGTTGAAAGTCAATGAGCTCTTCAATACGACCCATTCCACTGCCAATGTTTGTCTTTGGAGATTGCATGGCTGTGTCCTTGATTTTATACACCTGTCAGCAATGGGTGTGGCTGAAATAGCCGAATCCACAAATTAGAAGTGGTGTCCGCATACTTTTGGCCATGTAGTGTAAATTATTTTCAAATTTCAAGTCAATCTGATGAAAACCGAGGATTTTATAAATCTCACTTAAGTTGTTGATTTTTGGCCTATGTTGACCTTTTGGCCTGAAAAAGACTGTGATTCTTGCTTATTACAAACTGTACCATGTGTTGAAGTTTCGAGAAGATCGGTTTTATATTGAGACCTGTAGGCGATTGACAGAGACAGAGTCAGAATAACAAAATGGAATGACCAATATACTTGAAAATCTTCGATTTTGCAAGTAACAAACAGATATAGAGGGGTGAAAACAACCTCTTTCACCTTCGGTGGTGGGTGTAAAATATTTGAGGTGACGTCTCATGACACTACTGTAAAATTTTAACACTGCCTTTTTTGATTTATCATCTATCCCCCTGCAAATACAACCTAAAACCATATTAGCCTCAACTATTGTTGCCTGACACTGTGCAGTCTTTTTACCCCCAGGTCCTTATCCTGTGCCACATGCTCCAAAACTGCCCCTCACATGATGTCATCCATATTTCCATTATTCATACCCGTCGACAATACCTTACATCTCTTTCTGTTAAACTTATCTGCCAATATTTTTCCAAATTCTTGAAGTTATGTCACCTCTTATGAATCTGATCACCCCGTCTGTTCTCTATCTCATCCCCAAGATTTACCTCATTTGATAATTTGAAAATCCGACTCAACCTCACAGTCCAAACCACCGTCTATGCTCACCAATGCGACATTCTCTAAACTCACCCCACCTTCACCACCACCAATCTCCTCCACAGGCTCCCTCCACAAAACTAGCATTTATCTACAAATTGTTCACATTATGTTATCTCCTACAAAGTTTTATCCATTCCTTCATTCTATCTTTAACAAATCCTCAGGTGTGCCATGTCTACACACCTCTTACAGCAAAATTCCCTTTTGTTTCCATTATCCCCGATACTGCCCACAACAAACATCCATCACACCATGTATAATCTTCCTTTGTTCTCCTTCATTCCCAATTGATTCAGTCTCTATTGACATGTTTACCAAAGGGGGAAAAAGCTTCTCACTACCTTTCTTTCCTGCACTGCCACTCATAGGATTCAACCACTTACAGGATTTTTTGAAGGACCTAACAACTGCTCTCGACGAGCCGAGAAGATGACTCAGCCTTAGAACATGCTTCCAAAGAAAACCAATGCAATTACCTGCTCATGGACGACGAATACAGTACTACTGTGACCTTCAGCAATAACAAGTACACCACAACTTACACAGAATCACAAACCAAATAAAAAGAAAAAACAACATTTGTCCCATTTGTTGTAAGGAGTGCTGAACCAACCCCCTGACCGATCTACAGGGATTTTTATTTTTACTGATCCTTCGTACAAGGTGTGCTCAAGCCTATTAAATGCCATGAGCCTTTTCAATACCAAGTCAGGCAATTGTTTTTCTACTAATCTCAGCTGCCAAAGGATGTATTCACAACTTATTGATTGAATGTGGCCAAGAAGGCTAATCGTGATGCAACCATTTTTGCTTCCCCTTAAAGGCCTAAAAGATACAGTGCCGATAGAAAGTCTCCACCCATTTCAAAAGTTTCACCTTTTGTTGCCTTATAGCCTGGAATTAAATTGCATGAAATTAAACGTTTTCCACCTCCATTTACACATCGTAACCCGCAAGTTCCAATTGAAAAACAAATTCTACAAATTTCATAAAATTATTTAAAAATACAAAACTGGAAATATCTTGGTTGGATAAGTGTCAACCCCATTATTGTAGCAATTTCAAATTTGCTCAGGTGTAACCAATCACCTTCAAATCACATGCACCAAGTTAATTGGCCTCCACTTGTGTTAAATTGTCATGATTCTGATTATTTCAGAATGAAATCAGCTGTTCCTGTAGGTTTCCTCTGCTGCGTGGTGTATTTCACAGCAAATACTCAACCATTAGAACCAAGGAGCTTTCAGAAGACCTCTGGGATGACATTGAGGAAAGGCACAATTCAGTGGATGTGTATAAAAAAAATTCAAATATCTTGAATATCCCTTGCAGCACAGCCAAGACAATCATTAATAAGTCGAGGGTGCATGGTACCACCAAGACCATGCCGAAAACTGGATGATCAACCAAGGAGGAGTCTGATGAGAGAGGCCACCAAGAGGCTCATGTGACTTTGAAAGAGCTACATGTCTTAATGGCAAAGAATGGTCACTGTGTTCATGTGACAACAATATCCCAAGCACTCCACATGTCTGGCCTGTATGGTAGGATGGCAAGAAGTAAGCCAGTACTCAAAAAAGCCTACCTTGAGTCACGTTTGAGGTATGCTAAAAAACACTCCAGAGATTCTGAAGCCGTGTGGCAAAAAGTTTTGTGGTCTGCCAAAACCAAGATGGAACTTTTTGACCTAAATGCAAAACGTTACGTTTTGTGCAAACCCAACACAGCACATCAGCCAAAGAATACCATCTCTACTGTGAAGCTTGGCGGTAGCAGCATCATGTTATTGGGATGTTTCTCATCAGCAGGGACTGGAGCACTTGTCAGGATAGAAGAGAAAATGCATGGAGCAAAATACAGAAAAATCCGAGAGGAAAACCTGCTGCCCCCTGCAAGAAAGCTGAAATTGGGACGAAAGTTCACCTTTCAGCATGGCAACCACCTGAAGCACACAGCCAAAGCTACACTCTCATGGCTAAGGAACAAAAAATATAAATATCCTTGAGTGGCCCAGTTAGAGTTCCAACCTAAATTCAATCAAAAATCTGTGACATGACTTGAAAATTGCTGTCCATAAACACTTCCCACACAACTTCATTGAGCTTGAACAGTTTTGTACAGAAGAATGGGCAAATATTGCCCAATCAAGGTGTGCAAAGTTGGTAGAGATCTATCCCAACAGACTCACAGCTGTAATTGCTGTCAAAGGTGCTTCCACCAAGTATTAACTCGGGAGTGGGGGGGAGGACACTTATCCAACCAAGATATTCTAGTTTTGTATTTTTAATTAACTTTCTGAAATTAGTCGAATTTGTTTTTCACTTGTAAGTTGTGGGTTACATTGTGTAAAGAAAGTTGGAAAAAGTCTCATTTAATGCAATTTAATTCTGGCGTATCAGGCAACAAAAAGTGAAAATTTTGAAAGTGGGTCTCGACTTACTATCGGCACTGCAGGTGGATGCTTATACCTGTTTGAGGGTTCGTTTCTCCAATTAGTGCACCCAGTTTTTAATGGTACCTCTGTTTCTTTGACCCCCGAGGAGTACTGAACCACTGCCTTGTATATTTTTTTTCCTTCCAATGTTGTGCTATGCTGAAGCTGTTGCTGCTCTTGCTCAAAAGGAGCTGTACCTCAGTGCGAGCTGGAACTTTCAGAATTAAATTTTGCACCAATCCTGGGAATAAGAAGTATGCAGGGTTGACTTTTTTTGACCTTGTCCTAATTTTAAGGTCATGACGTTATTGCAGACATTTTAAGTGTTTAATTTTTTTTTACCACAAATCAAATCATGTATCTGTGATTGCTTTGTGATCGCAGATATCTTCTTGTGTATTGCTTCTTGATCAGTTGGTTTTGCCTTACTTTTTGTCATTGTTACTTTGAGTTAATTCATGTTTCTGAAGGCCCGGTCACACCTTGACGTTTTAGCCAGCAATGGCAACGTATTAAAATGTATGTAAAACGCTGGCTTACGTTGAACTTTTGATGTTTTTTTTTAAAGATTCGGACGTATTCATAGCGACTTGGTCTTATGTATAACGCATTGGTAACGGACACAGAACGTTTCGTTGTGTTATAGATAACTTATACCAACGAATGCTGAGCCTGTTGTCGGCCTACACAACCGATGCCCAACGATAGTCTAACTTAGGCATAGCGCGTTGCTCGCATCGCCGACGATGTCATGACGTAGCCTATTAAAAGGCTGACGCACAACGATTCGAATCATAACTGCCATAGAAATGGAAGTGTCAACATCGCGTCACACCTTGGCGATCTTGCCAGCGTATGCCGACCTAAGAAAAATATGTCTAAAACGGTATGAGTAAGTTCGGTATACATGAGTACAACGCTAAAGTACGCTATCATACGTCATAGTAAGTAGAGTATGTCAAGAAATTTTAAACATGTTCAAAATTTTACGACGTACTTGGCGTATGACACACGTTCCGCATGCGATGGGGATAAGTTTTACACACGATATGTGGACGCTTACACACGTCCACAAAGGCTACTTATAAACTACTCATAAGTCGAAACACGTCGCGGTAATGTCTTTTTTACGCGAAACTTATTTCTAACTTATGTTTGACGTGCTTTGAACCAATTCTTTACGTAGTCCCAACACACATCGACGTATGTAGATGTATTCCAATGACGTCTTCCGGTAGACAAAAAAAAATAAATGAACGTGTTTCTAGCTTACAACTGCCATATAAAGACTCCCAGCGGTTTTGGGAATTGGTATATAAAAATGCTGCTCATAAAAGGGGAACCCAACAGTGTTTTCGAGTCCTTTTTGAGTCGATGTCCATGTCAGCATCAGTATCAGTATCAGTATTAGTATTAGTATTAGTATTAGTATTAGTAGTAGTTTGTTCATGTTGGCAGTAGTAGGTGAGTGTGAGGGGGAGGGTGTGGGTTATGATGGATCGTCCTTGCGTTTAACGATTTAACGATTTAAATGATAAACTCAACGATTTAAATGGCTGCATCTCCACTATTGAAAGTAGACGCTTGCGCTCAACAATTAGATTTTTTTTACACTCAATGACTTTTAAACGGAACCACTCAACTATTTTCATTGTTTACAATGAACGATTTAAATTGCTGCCGCTCGCCTTTGTTTTTTGACACTGGGGTTTTGAAATTTGAAGCGTTTCTTCTGAACGTGTTAAAACGCTCAAACTCGACTATTTTAAATAGACGCTGCCGATGGACAATTGGAATCATAGCCAAGCTAGACATCGAAGTGTGAACATCCTCGTCACGCCGAAGAAAAGTTTGAAGAATGCTGCAAATAAGTGTCCTGGCCGTGGCCGTGGACGCTGATGCAAGGACGATCCATAATACCAACGTCTTTCAGCCTATGAGTAACTTAAAAGTAACGTCTGTCGATGTGTGGCAACGATCGCGTAACGTGCCAACAACACGTTAATCATAGGTTAGAAATAAGTTTCGGGTACGCTAAACATTACCTCGGCGTGTCTCAACTTATGATTAACTTACAAGTAGCATGTGTTGACGTCTCTCAACGATCGCAGACCGTGCATACAACTTGTGGCCAGCGTAGCGGAACGTGTGAGTCATACGCCGGCATATGTCGTGAAATTTCAAGCATGAAAAAATTTGAGGACAACCAAAAAGTACAACGTTTAAAGCCAACGTACAACGACGTATGGCAGTGTTTTTCAGCGTGCTCTCAATGTTATCAAAACTTACCCATAACGTATTCAACGTGTGCCAGCGTTTTAGAAAAAAAATTCAAAAATCGGCATACGTTGGCTAAAACGTCAAGGTGTGACCGGGCCTTGAATGTGGCTTCTTGAGTGTCTGTCTATAATGCATTTCTTCCTTATTTGCCATTATAATCTCTGCCACAGAAGGTAAAGGAGGTTATGTTTTCACCTCTTTCTGTCTGTTTGTGTACAGTATATCTTAAAAAGTTGTGGACGGATCCGTATGAATTTTATGGACAGGTTCGGAGTGTGACAAGGATGAAATGATTACATTTTGGTGAAGATCTGCTTCCGGATCCGACTACTGGAATTTTTTAAAGTGATTCTTCACCATTGAGAGATCAGGCAAAACAGATATATAGCACGATATCTCAAAAAGTTTTGGACGGATTCGGATGAAACTTGGTGGACATGTTGCGTGACAAGGAAGATTTGATTTGATTTTGGTGAAGATCCAGATCCAGATCCAACGACTGGAATTTAAGTGATTCTTCACCATTGAGAGATAGGGCCAAAAACGACATATAGCATGGTATTTCAAAAATGTATTGGGCCAGATATGTTCTCGTGGATCAGGCATTGTGGAGCGGTGGTACGTGCTCTACTGAGTAACCTTCTAGTTCGAGTTAGAGGGTGTGCTGTTTTTGTGTTTTTTCATTTTATTCGTGGTGGAAATGAAAATCCCATATGGACACTACAAGTAGATTATGGATTTAGATGTTAAGTCTGATCATTTAAATGGGCTCTAGATATTAAACCAACAGGTAAATCTAATCAACAAATAAAAATAGAAAACTGTGCAGGTTAATTCAAAGCAATGTCAAGTTTTATAGACAAAAACATTTTAAGAATGATGGGCCGAATACCTTTCTGCTTTTAACTTTAATTGTATTGTAAATCACAGAGCTTTGATGACAAAGCTCAAACAGAAAGGTTTAAGTGCAATACACTACCTCGTGCAATTTCATTTCCAGAGTCAAACATCGTTTCTTGAAACCTTTTTATTTTGTTTTCAAATATTCCTTGTATTCACAGCAACAAATTGTTTTTCTGCAATGTCACTTTCTCTTTCGATCTCGGGCTTATCACGACAGCTATTTCCAAAACAAATTATTTCTCATGATTATTTCTGTGCTTGTAGCTCTGTGCATCTCTTCTAAATTAACACCGCAATCTCACAATGCACACTCAGTAAAGTATTTTGTTACACTTCTCTGGATTGGTTTTTAATCCACGACAGTGTGCATTCTAGTGATTCCAATAACAACTTGTGTATCCACTAAATTGTACAGCAAAGATTTACAGAACATTTAAAATTGCTTAGAAAGTTCAGTTTGAATAATGACTATCTCTATTGAATTGAACAATTAATATTTAAATTGTTAGATCGGGTAATGTTTGGCAGGGAGAGAGGAGGGGGGGAGGGGCAGAGTAACGGGGATATTAATGCCCCTTGAATATATTTTCTTTCATTGACCACACTGTCCGTACCCATACAGTGGTAAATGTACATTGGTGGCTTATTGGTGAAGACACCTGACTTGTATCCCAGATGTTGTGGCTTCAAATCGAGTTAATGGTAGTGGGATTAAGAATTTGGATTCATATCTTCAGGAATTGAATCTAGTATCAGGAGAGTTTGAAATGCAAATGTTTCATTGTCAGTAAAAACTAAGGCTGCTCAATTGATGACCTTTGTGGTTGGATAATCTCCCTGTTACACCTCCAGTGGTCTTCGTGTAATGCGCTTACTCATTCTGGTTAAATTACTTCCTCCCTTTGTTTGATCATTCTCAAAGACTGCAGGAACTCTTCTTCTCCTGGAGTGAGTGTGTGAAAGAGTGAGGAGTGTGACAACCATTCTGCTGATCCCCATTGGAACACAGTCCACACCAAAGCATCACCTCCAACACAGAGGCTTCAGTCTTCAGTCGGGTGACTGTCAAAGCGACAAAGATTATATGGTCATCATCAGTTAAACATCAAACAGAGTCACCAATCCAGCTTTTAGGCTTATTTGTCCCCATCAAGATGGTATACTGATAAATATCTAACCAATTATGACCACATTCATCGTTTATACATTAGACGCACTTCCTGTGACTGTTATGGTGAGCATCGCCACTGATTATGTCTTACATGGTAAAACTGTATAATCCGCACAGAACAACCATCCGTCTGCCACCCAGACAATTGTTCGACCCATGGTTTCATTGTTTCATGAACAGCTGGTTGGGTTGAATTGACCACATGGGCCATGAAACATGTGCCGTGTTACGATGTTGTACAGCTCAGGATTTGCTGCACTGCCTGGGATTTCTGCTGAAACTTCCTTGTCAATATCTGATGGTTGCCTGGGCTTGCTGTCATCAGACATGTTGAGCAAGAGATGGGAATGGGGCAAGTCTCTTCTGGTCCTCCATTGCTGTGTGGGCTACAACTTTGCCAGGAATTTGCTCTTTTGTCAAATCATCAAGGAGAGATTGCAATTTGATGTGGAAAACTTGGGCACAAATATCTGGCCGATCACTGGGCTTTTCAATTGTGAATGAGAGATGCCTTGATTTTCGGCCAGTTCAGGTGACAGATAAAAGATTTAAAATAGTCGGGCTTGCCATACTTCCTCACGATAACCATTGCATCTTGAAAAGACTCAGTGTACCATCTTGGGGAGCCATAGATGGTGGGTGGAAGAATCACTTTTGTACCTGCATGCATTGCATCATTAGAATCAGCTGCATCGAACAATCCCTTGCACTATTCAGTTCGGATTTCAGTCTGATGGTACTTTACCCATCTGAGCCATGAAGCTTCTAGTTTGGTAAATGCATCAGTAGCATTTTGCTGTGTGAGTGTGGGATTTCATGAGAGTGTAAGACTCGGTAGTGCATGTAGGCAATGATCTGTATGTGATGACGATAGGTGATACATTCTGCAGGTGATACATGACCACGTGCATTGGCATGCACAATTCTTTGTGTGTATCCATCTGTTACATAAGGAAAATAGCAAGACATAGTGCAATGGGTCATAGCTCCTGTGATATGCATTTATTGTTTGTATGTCACCTGTGTTTATTTGTAGGATTACATCCAAGTCATTTGCTTGTTCACCTGGCATGATAACTGTAACCTCACTTGCAGTGGAAAGGTAACATCTGGCAAGCTCATCTGATGGTCTCTTTTGAGCACTTCTAAGCACTTCCATGTCAGAGTGTTGATGTGTGAAATCAAGTGCTGCCTTTAAAGAGGCTATGTAAGGATTGACTCTGTTCAAACAGGTCTGAAGTGTGGTGAGTAAAGTCAAGTTGAGATGAGGATTATACCATGGCAGACAAAAGTTAACAGACAAAATTCGGTTAACTGCCTCATGATTTGTGTCATGGAAGTATAGCTGTGCAAATTTTGGTTGTTCACCTGCTCCTGGCCTGACTGATCCAATCCTACGATAGATACACATTTCCCTGAAATTTGAAAGTGGGATGACAGCCATGCATGATCTGTTCATCACATCCCACAGAAGCCACAGCAAGAGCATCGTTGTGTGTCCTCAAATTGTCAAGGAATGTAGAACCTCCAGTTTCATGCAACTGCTGCATTTCCGGTGGGGTAAGTGGCAAGGGATCCAAGTGAACGTTTCCCTTGGCACAACAAAATCCTGGTAGCACTTCCTTCCAATGATAGGCATTGCAGTATGTGCTTGCATTGCCTGCATTATATATAATAGGCTGGGAAGTTCATGATGACGGATTTGTATGAGAAATCATTGTCTGAGAAGTATGCAACATATTTTGAAGCCCAATTTTTGTCTTTGATTTGATAATGGTTATGGTTTGTCTGTCTCTTAGCTTACACTGCTGTGCAATTCTACCTGTCCTCTGCTCATCAGTTTCATGTAGCCTTGCATCAAGAGTCCATTGTCTTTGGTCAGTGAGTCTTTCTGCTCTGTGCTCATCATTTTCATGTCATCTTCCATCTTGAGTCTGTTGTCTTTGGTCAACGAGTCTTTCTGCTCTGTGATCTTGAGTCTCATTGAGCATTACTTCTTTGCGTCTTTTAGTGTCACTCCTATTTGCTGAAATAGTTTGCTTGCGAGCTCGTCGTGGCATGATGAACGATCTGCAAATAGATGGGAGGGGGGAGGTGGGGAAGCCAAATATATATATATATATATATATATATATATATATATATATATATATATATATATATATATATATATATATATATATATATATATTACTTCCTCTTGAACAATCTGCAAGTAGAGAAAAAAGAACAAATAAAGTACATAGATTCATGATTTACCTCCTCTTGTTCAACACCTATATACTATTTATCAATTTGCAACAAAAAATATCAAATAAAGAAGATAGATTCTCTCGTTCACTGCCTATGCTAATTAACAATTTGCAAATGGAGAAGAAAAAAAAGAACGAATGAGGAACACACATCCTTTAATTACCTCCTCTTGTTCGCCTGCTATCCAAAACTTTGAGGCAGGAGGCCAGACTTACCTGGTGTGCCAATCAAAAAGCATCTGTTTCACACAGTAATGATTCTCCTTGTAAACGGTGATGGTTTAATCACAGGTATTTGCAAGTCATCATCAGTGTGACCACTCCTTGGCTTTTTTCACAAGATCTTGTCTATTCGTTGTTCACCTTGGCGTCTTGGTTTTCTTTTGGTTTTGTTGGCGTATAGGTTTTCTATTATCATCGCTTTTCCGAAACCTTGTGAATTCTTGGCTTTTTTCATTGGCTCACCCTGGCATTTATGAAAATGAGGAGTGGTCACACTGGTCATCACAGCATGGCCACCTCACCTCAAATGCCATCTCCCTCTAAGCACCACCCACACAGACAAAACCAACCATCCCTTCTGTTCACGATGACGTCACTGCCATTTTCCAAACGTGTAGATTTTAAACATAACATCGCCGCCGTGTAATTGAAAACCTCGCCGTGGAATGCAAAACACCCCCCGCTGTGTAATTCAAAATTGTAATTCAAAACACCTCACTTCACTGGAAAAAGTGGGGACAGGAATACTGGACTGGAAAATGGCGGACACTTGTAATACCCTCTCCCACCTGGAGGCGGCACTACACAGTACAGATTTACATAGACAATTTGCGTCCCTCAAGACCACCGGCAAAGATTAAAAAAGAGACACCCCAATACATTAATTGGGGTCGTGCTGATCATCTGCAGCAAGTGTGGATGTAATTGACCCAGAACTATAGGAGGAGTAGCACGACAAACAAAGAAACCGATAAACAAACACCGGTCCATGAATTATGGTAAGGATACTACAGATGTAAATGAACACTCGTTTTACTCTGCGCATGTTGCAAATCATGTGCAGTGAAGTTCATCTCCTTACACCTTGTAGTTATTAGGTTTTTTTAGATCCTCGTGGAAGATCTCTAAGTCTTACTTGCGTTGTTGTTCTTCTGCTTCTTCTTGTGGACCTTTTTGTTTCACAGCCTGCAGTTTTCATCGAAACTTCCTGAAACTTGGCATATATATGTAAAAATACCCTGCGCAGACAGTAACCATCTCGGATTTTGAAAATTCCTCCGAGAAAAAAAAGTTATGACGTCAAAATATCTCCGCTAATGGAAATCTCCTAAAAAATTATCTCCGAAACTAGGCAAGCTTTTTGAATTCTGTTTGTGGGAATCGAACAGGGCATTGGGAAGATGAATTACTGCACATATGATACATCACTATGACGTCATATCAATTTTATGACGTCATTCCTTTTTTCTTGACAATTTTTTGTTTCACAACCCAGAGTTTTCATCGGATCTTCGTGAAACTTGCCATGTATATGCAGAAAGCCCACAAGCAGGTAGTAACCATCTCCGATTTTGGAAATTCTTCCCAGAAAAAAAAGTTGACGTCATAATATCGCCGCAAATTTAAATTGCCTATACCATTATCTCCAAACTAGGCAAGCTGTTTGAATGTTGTTTGCGGGAATCATGCCGGGCATTAGCACAGATAATTATTTATCGCAAACCTGACACATCACAATGACGTCATATTCGTTTTTATGACGTCATCATTAAGAGGACGAGGATCTTTGCTCATTTGAGCTCGTTTTTTTAACATTCTATACACCGCCCTTGAGCCTGGTTTGAAAATCACCGTCTACAATTCCAATAGAAGAGACGTAATCACTCTGTTATGAAAAAAGTTTTTCGAGTTTTTTAATCCTCAAAATGGACCATAATGAACACACAGTCGTGCTGAAAGAATGGCCTTTAAAACCCCAATCTCAAATAATCTTTATGAAGGGGGACTGGCAAATACACACTGTTTTATAAAGCGAGATGACAGAAGATAGAACACAATGGACAAATTACTGCATCAAAAATCCAGACATCATTTGCTAAGGTATTGGTTCATATGCAGCCTGTGGCTGCTGGCGACATCATTTACTGGAAGTGTGGCTGTGCCGCTGATGTAGTGCCCCAGTTACCAATAAGCTGATACTCATTTTGCCAATCTCAGAAGGATGACAGGCTGTGTCAACCCACTTGGTGTTATTTCAACAGCATGACAGGAGTTCAAACTCAAGACCCTAAGATTTTAAGCCAGCCACCTAAACCGTTAAGTCAACACCTGGCTTCATTTAAGCTAAGTGCTCATTAAGGAACACAAATAGGACAACAAGTAATTGGCACATGATGGTGTTTGGTAATATCGACAGCTTAACCTTATCAGCACAACTTTTCCTGAATGCACATTTTGATTTGGCTCTTTCCACAGAATTCTCACTGATTACAGAGTCTCTTGAGGCATTCAAAGTGTGGGACTATATAGGTAAGATGAAGCTACAAAACACCACCGAACCCTTTTCATGTATTGCTGCTGCGTCCATTAAACAAAACTTGTGTTGCTCTCAGCATATTAGTCAAGGCATCAATTTATTCAGATTAACAGCTCACACATTTTTTTCAACAAAGTCAAAGCAAATAATTCCCCCCCCCAATGGTTAAATTACTTGAATAATGCTGGAACAGAGATTAACGCTTTAATAGCAAGGGATACAGACAGTACCAACCTAAAGACTACTAATGCTACAATGTAAATATTGCACTCAGAGTGTTTGGAAACAAATTTCACTCCAAGATGGAGAAAATAATAAATTTAGACAAATAATGAATCCAATATTGATAAACACAATGATAACAGCAAAAAGAGTTCCCTTTTTCAAAATATGCTAACATGTTATCCATAAAATTTATTTCTGTATCTGAGAAATTCTCTTGTTTCTGTCTTATCACTGGATGCGAGCCAGATATACCATTTTTGGGTGAACTCCACCCTCTCCTTCCCACTCCCAATATTCCCCACATTGCATGTAAGTTGAGCTTATGCCCCTGACTCACGGCATCAATAACAAGTTAGATTCGGATAATTTCAAGTTTCCTTGTGCTGCTGACTTTGTGATACTGATGGAGCTTTCTTCCTCACTTTGCACACAGCCTGGGCACAGTGAAAACGGCGTGCTGGAGGATAGTAGGGTAGTTACCCATTTTTTTGTGTCGCTTGGCGAGGCTCGTATGAGAGCGAACACACAATGCACATCAAGGGGGGCATGATACAAGAGGGGTGGAAGTGGGAAGGACAAAACAGTGGGAAAAAGAGACATTAGGAGATCTGTGGAAGGGAGAGGGATGGGGCGGGGAACATGGGGAATGCAAGATGGACGTTACAGGGACTTTCAGGAAGGAAAGCAGGGAATTTGAAGGAGGTAGATTGAAGGAGGAGGTGTGCTTGGGTGGATTATAGGGGGTAGAAAAGATCGAAGATTTGGATGGGGGATGATAAGAGGTGGTGGTGAACAGCTGTTTTGAAGTCCTAGAGAGAAGAATGGAAGTGAATAGCGTGACGGAGTTTCTTCGGAAGGTGGGGAAAAAGAGGAATGAAAGAGGGAAGGTGAGCAGTGATTCGTGATTTTGGTAGTTTTACAAGAAGGGGGTTGTTGGCGGATTTTGAGCGCCCTGTGGAAATGTGGTGGAGACAAATCACAGAGAGAGTAGGGGGGCGAGACTGGAGAGGAGACGGTAGAAGACAGAAAGATCACTGACCAGCCTGTGGTGATTGAGTGAGAGGCCCATAGACTCAGCCTCATTGCGGGAGATGCCAATGATCCGAAATGCCTTGGTTTCTCCAGCGTGAAGCTGAGAAAGGTGGGAGGCAGGAACACCAGCCCAGAAGGGAGAGGAGTACTCCATCAGGCTGCAGACAAAAGCTTTGTAAGTGGTCAGGAGCTCAAGTGGCCTCGGAAGGACTTTGTACGACAAAGGATTCCCAGTCGGCGACTGACTTGGGAGGCGAGGTTTGAAATGTGGCTTTCCCAGGAAAGGTTATGGCAGATAGTGAGACCCAGAAGCTTGAAAGAAAGGACTTCTTCCAGAGGATTGTTGGTGGTCGTATGGCAGCTAAGCTGCCGGGATAGCTATCATTTCTTGAAGCACAACTGCGTCGCTGATGTAGTGCCCCTCTACCAGTACACACACTGGAACTGGTACTCATTTTTGCTGACCTCGGAAAATGACAGGCTGAGTCAACCTCCTGGTGTATTAATTCAGTGGCCGACAGGGCTTGAACTCAGGACCCCAGGATCCCAAGCCACCACCCTAACTACTGAGCCAACACCAGGCTGAGAGGATTGTTGAGAAAGTGGATGGGGAGGAGGGGTCTAAACGGTCCTTTCGGAGAGACATCGTGGGAGTGTGAGATTTGTAGGGAGTGAAAGACATGTTCCAGGTGTTGGACCAGTTTGTGATTTTATCCAAATCTGCATTGAGCGAAGAGGCTGCTACTTGCTGATCTGAGGGATGACCGATGGTACAGCAGAGGGTGGAGTCATCAGCAAAGAGATGTAGAGGATTTTCCAGAGAGTCGGAAAGATCATTGATGAAAACCAGAAAAAGAACAGGACCCAGAACACTACCTTGAAGAACTCCAGCCTGGACAGGAAGAGCAGATGAAAGAACTCCATTTAGGGCCACACGGTGACTGTGACAGGAGAGGAAGTCTGCGAGCCATGAGTGGAGATGGCCATGGATCCACAGGAAGAGAGCTTGGTGAGCAGGGCAGGGTGTCAGATCGTGTCAAAAGCAAGTGATATGTCCAAGGATATGGCTCTGATTTCACGTCCAGAATTGAGGACCTCCACCCATTGTTGGGAGAGCAGAAGCAGCATATCCAGGGTAGAGTGACCTGGTGTGAAACCAAATTGATGATGAGAAATCAAGCCATTGGAGAAGAGGAAGGATTTAATGTCTGAAGCGATGATGGATTCCATAACCTTGCTGATGATTGGCAGAAGGCTGATTTGTCTGAAGTTGCAGGGATCGGTTTTTGAACCTTTTTTGCAGGGCAATAAATTTACTGATTTCCAAGCAGATGGCAGATTAACTTGAGGAAATGAGAGGGTGAATAGAACAGAGAGACGGTGAGCAAGAGCAGAAGAGCAGGTTTTTAGGACACGTGGGCTGATGCCGTCTGGACCGGTTGCAGAAACTGAGTCGAGGTTTGACAGCAAGCTCTCCATTTTGTCAGGAGAAAAGGACACAGAGTCCAGGGACAGTTGGGTGTGACTGTGGAAGTTGGCTCGAGAAAGCTATGTGTTTTGGACACAAGATTTAGCTGCAAACACCAAGTTTAGGCATTCAGCTTTTTCACGTGCGGTATCAGCAGTGCGGCCATTTGAGGTAAGGGAGGGGATGGAGGGGGAACATACACCAGAAACAGATTTGATTAGATGCCACCAGGATTTTGAGGAGGGAGAGTGGTTTGAAAGTTCAGACTTGAGCTTAGAAAGATGTTGTTTTCTGGCTCTCCTGAGGGGAGATACACACTTGTTCCAAGCTTTATGGAAGGAACTGAGATTACCCTCTGTTGGGTTTGCTTTCCATGAGGCAAAGGCAAGTTGTTTCAGGACAACTGCCTCGCCACAAGCTTTACTGAACCAAGGGTGGGAGGAAGGATAGAACAACTGAAGACGAGAGGGGATAAATCTGTGCATGAGGGAGAGCAAGTTTCTTTGAAAGAATTCCTAGGATGAGTTGATGTTTGAGAAAGTAGAGATAGGAGACCAGTCTATAAGTTTGATGGCTGCTTGGAGACTCTGCCAGTCGGCTTGAGTGAAATGCCAGACTCGACGGCGGTGAGGTGGTTCTCTGATAATAACCAGAGAGATGTCCACTTTAACAACGACGTGGTCAAAAGAACTGATTTGAGCAGAGGAAGAGCAGCAGATATTGTCAGGGAAATTTGTCAAAATCAAATCCAGAAGAGATGGAGTACAATTTGTTGAGATCCGGGTCGGGAAGTTGACCGATTGATTCAGTCCCAATGAGTCGCAGAAAGCTTTTGCTGAGGTGCCATGACAGGTGAGAGAGGTACCCACACCTTGACAACTGGCATGATGACAATTGAAGTCACCACATATGAGGAAGAGAGAGTTTGGATGAGAATATAGAAGTTGGTCCATGTTTTCGGATAGTGAGGTGTAGATGGAGTCATCACTGTTAGGTGGACGGTACAGTACACATATAAACACGAGGTGGTAGTGGAGGGAAGCCGTAGCCAGAGGTATTCCTGGGGGTGTGGGGGAGTGAGGGTAGTGCATGGAGAGTGAGGAATAGAGTGTTTGATGAAGAGAGCAACTCCTCCACCAGGGCGAGGCTCAGCTCTGTCATACCGGAGGAGGGAGTAACCAGGGAGAGACACTTGGGAGTCAGACACGTCTTGGTGGAGAAAAGTTTCTGTTAGGCAGATTATGTCTGGTTTGTCAGTGGCAACCTGTATGAAAAGATCTGAAAGGTTTGAGCGAAGGCCCGGATATTTGAGGTCCACACTGTTAATGAAGAGGGAGGTGAGGAGGCTTTGGGTGCAGGTGGTGGGAGTGGAGGGGGAGGGTAGGACAAGGGATGAGGGGGGGAGGTAATGAGGGTTGTTGAAAGAGTGTGGGGGATTGCACAATATCTAGGGGAGGGCCGGATGAGGAGGAGAAAAGGCTCTGTGGTGCTGTGGGAGATGGGGGACAAGAGAGGGGGCAGAAGGCAGTGGAGGATTTGAGGAGGTGGACTGAAGATGTGAGAGGGCAGTGGAAGGAGGCAGCTTTGTGGATGAGAAGGGGGGGGGAACTTTGAGAAGGGTGAGTGAGGGGGGGGTGAATGGTGGGAGAAAGGTGATGGGAGAGTTTTTGAGAGGTGAACGGGAGGCTTTGAGGGAGAAGAGTGGGATGGTTGCTTTGAGAATGAGGGGTGAGAGGGGTGAGTTGGCACTGAAAATGGAAAAAAGAATGGTTGATGGAAAGCGAACATTTCCAGCAAACTGGGGTTTTTAAAAGTTTTATGTCAGAGATGCGATTAAACACATTTCTTGATGGATGCAGTAAAGGCGAATTCAGAGAATGGAGAGAAGAAACGTTGTAACAGTTGGATTTTTTTAGGCAAGGTATGAAGGAAAGGTCGAATTGAGAGCATTCTGTTTAAATAGAAGAAGAGTAGTGCCTTCTGATACAGTAAAGAGTACCACACGTGTGAAATAGGAAGATGAAGCATTATAAGAGATCGTTTTTATTATTATTATTATTATTATTATTATTATTATTATTGTTTGAGAGAGTTTTCATCAGATTAGCTCATTGGAAGTGTTGGAGAAAAAATCGTTAGGTGAATGGTCAAATTGTATCGGTAAATGCAGGGGGTGTAAACAGATCACGTGGTTATAGGAGAAGTACTTTGCTTTGGGAGGTGTATAGTCAAAAGTGAAATTATTTATTTTAAATAAGGATTGCGTATCATTCGTGAAAGGGAAGGTTGCAGTAAAATCGTGTGGTGAATGGTGAAATTGTATCGGTAAACGCAGGGGGTGTAAACAGAGCACGTGGTTATGGGAGGTGTATAGTCAAAAGTGAAATTATTTATTTTAAGTAAGGATTGCATAACATATGGAAAAGGGAAGGTTGAAGTAAAATCATGGAAGTGTGTGGCGAATTTGGAACGATAAATGCATTGTGAAGCTGCTGGGTCGATGAAAAGTACCAGGAAGAGTATAAAGAGACACGTGGTTGCAGGAGGTGGAGAGATCGAAAGAATACAAGGAATATTATTATTTTTTGGTGTATTTTTGAAGAACAGGTATGATTCGGGAATGGAAGGTTGTAGATCGGAATAAATCGTGAAGGTAATGGCGAAAGAGGGTCAGCTCAGTAGAATAAAGACGGTGTGCCGGCAGGAGGAAGAAGAAGAGGCGTATGAAGAAGAAGAAGAAGAAGAGGGGGATGCAGAGGAAGAAGAAGAAGAAGGAGGATCAAGACTTGTGAGTGTGCAAGGAGAAAGGTAGTTTTTTTGGCGGGGGGGATTTAAGACAAGAAATAGTGTTTAGTAGGGAGGGTTGGGGGACGTTGGGAAAGTGGGGAAAATAGAAATGGAAGGTAATGGAGAGAAATACAAATAAACACGATAGTTCACTGAGGGAAGGGATGGGTTGGCCTCAAGCACCCGGTAAGACAAGGTCGACGAAAACTCACAAAATAGCATGATTTTCGAAACAAAACCGAACTAGGAACACACAGTCACATGTAGGTGAGAAAATAAACAGTTAAAACGGGACAGATAACGACCAGAAACTTAACTTTGAGATTGTCAGCAGAGAGCTCTGAAGGAAACCTGCCAACACTCCAAACCCAGAACCCTTTGATCTTGATGTGTTGAAAGATTACCAAAAATTGCCATAATGATGTGCTGTCAGTGGAAACTGCTGCAGAGCTTCTATTTTGTTTTTTGTATACATGGCCAAGGCTTGTATGAGAGCTAAGGTAATATTTAAATGTGTGATTTTCCACATGATGACTCCTCTTTCATTCGGCAGCACTGAATTTCCTATGGTACTTTCCAAACAAAAATATGCCTTTGGAAAGGTGTCTTGGCCAAATCTGAAAAATGTAGAAGTGAATTTTTGCAGAAATTTATCTCTAAGACTTACTTGGCTGCACTTGGATGAGTTTGAGGGATGTGGAGTAGCGGCTGAAACCCAAATCCACCCAGGTTCCTCCTGATGACTCCATCTTCGTTCTTTACTTCTCCAGGTTCCTTCTTGGTCTTGTGTTTGATTCACAATTGCTTCTTGCTTCATGGCTTATTGCAAAATGCTCTTGTTCGATATTGAGATGTCTTCATCCGTAATATTTATCTTCTGATTAATCGTTTATTTCCCCAAGTATTACATATTGCAACAGTTGCAGAACCTCATTCTTTGATCCCGTTGTTGTAAGCAATTATGAAAATTCAAATACTTAAACTTTCACAGATATTTGTTATTCCTCCATTTATTTTATTTCTTCTCTACTCTTTGCTTTCCTTGTTTAATTCATGGCTGGTAATTTAGTGAGCATGATGTATGATGAAAGACGCTGCTGTGAACTGAGATTTATTTATTTAAATATGCTTCGTGATAGTTTGTTGGCAATGACAACAACCGGGCAACAACAAACTATTTTGGGGTAAAAATTAAAAATTGCTGGAGAATACAATCTCACACCTGCTTGAAAAACGAAGGAATGCTCATAGATTAAGTAATGGAACAAGATCAAGAAAATCAGATCGAGATCAAAGGGCATTAGTATGCTGAATGTGGTGAACAGGTAAATTTAATTTGATATGAGTAATCAAGAACATTCGTGCCTGCACATACAAATTATGAAGACATTATTTTATTCTCAGGAAAGATTGATGCTGTATATTAAATGAAGGGCCTCGATAAATGAAATTTCTAATTTATAACCACAAAATAATTTTCAGCAATTTACTGGCTACACTGACTGGCTTTTCAGCAAAAGAACACTGACAAATTTTAATCAGCAAGCAAAGAGAACTGACAGCTTTGCTTTCCCGATAATGAGCCTAAGCGACCAATTTGTTAAATTTATCGAAACCAAAGTAGACTCTGAAACTGCTTGGAGTGTTCAAAATGTTCTACAAATAGAATGTTCAGGTCAAACCCCCAAAATGTATAACAAGGCATATACTCTATATACCTATACAAAGGAGTGGATGTGATGGAGGGTTTCAAGATGATGAAAGGTAAAGACAAAATAAGTGCTGAAAAGTTTTTCACCAGAATTGACTGTGATAGGACCAGGGAGCAAAGCCTTGAAGTAAAGAATATGAGAGTTATGACAGTAGTAAGGTAGGAGTCTTTCACTCAGAGCAGTTATTGCATGGAATGGTCTCTCTGGAAATATGGTAGCAGCAGAGGCCATGGATGGGTGTGAACTAGAATTGGATAGATACCTAGAAGCAGTGGAGATGGAGGGTGTATCAATATTGTCAGGATTACACAGGCTTGATTGATTGGCCTAATGCCCTCCTGCAGTGTGTGCGTGTGTGTGTGTGTGTGTGTGTGTGTGTGTGTGTGTGTGTGTGTGTGTGTGTGTGTGTGTGTGTGTGTGTGTGTGTGTGTGTGTGTGTGTGTGTGTGTGTGTATATGTGTGTGTGTGTTACCTATATTAAGGGGCACATTAATATTGACGGGAGTGGAAGGTAGCTTCTATACGAATGGGTGATTCTTAACATGTGTAGTGATTGTGATATTTGTAAGTGGGTCTCATGGAAAAGTGAATGTGCTGTAGATGTTTATTAATTCCTTAATCACCCCCTTCTAAAAAAAGATATAACATAAATAATTTAAAAGAAAATAAAACACCTTGACGGTTTCTATTTGCTGCCTCACTATTTTACCCATGACTCCTTCTCCCCCCCCCCCCCACAACTGGAATGTATGATGTATAAATTGAGACATGTGGGATTGTTTTGTTTGACTTCTATGCATTCCAAAACCACTGGACAGAATGAGATGAAAACTTTTGGTTGTCCTCTTGGTGTGCCGAGGAAGGTTTAAGGGGATACAAATATTTCATAGCACCCGGGGTTCAGGGTGGAAGGGACAATGCCAATATTTAATGTAAATGTGTGCTCTATGTTACTAGAAACACCCATTTCCGATAGGAGCGAACTGGAGAAGGGGGGATGGGGTGACGTGTATGTGCACACCAGGTGAATGGCAGTTTGTTAATACCCTTATTGTTTATTCCCCCATTAATTTGGGGTTAGCTGGGGGAATCTTGGCTCAAGTCTTTCACAAACCGGCTGGCCAGGCCTGACGTTTGACTAAAGTTCGGGCAGGAATTTGTAATTTGTTCAGGGTGCTGCCAACAGCTCACCAACTCTTTGTGAAAGACACTGTAGGATCTTTAAAGTCCACCAACTAATGCTGGCTGGCAGGACACCAGTTTAACATCCATCCGAAAAATGGCACACATTGACAAAATCACCCTGCCTGTGAAACACTGAGATGACAACTGGGTCAGGATTCAAACCAAGGCTGACAGCTTGGTGGAGAGTGAGCGTAGCTCAACGCCATCCTGCCAGCCTCTTTTTTGTTAACAATTTTATCCCGTGTTAATATTATTATGATTATGCCATCATCATTGGATGGAATTGACTGACTGGTTTGTGGTTATGATAATTTTTATGAAAAATATAACTTGGATGACATAGAAGCTGGAGTTGGGAATTGGAGGAAGATGTATCAACAACCTAAGATATGCTGATGTAAGTAAAGTTGGCAGAAAGTTCTATTGGCAGAAAGTAAAGAGGACTTGATGAAATTGCTGCAGACAATGCAGAATGAAAGTGAAAAAGCTGGTTTTTATTTAAACCTCAAAAAATATTAAAATCTTATCAACTGAGAAGATCAATATGTTCAGAAGGGGTGTGTTCCATTACCAATCAGCTTGTAGAGTGCTCGCAAAGTGGCTCGCTTGATTTTAAGCACACAAGCAAGCACTCCAACCGAATGGTTGATAAGGAATGGCTGGCTCTGCAAGCAACAGAAAGCTGATTGGTAATGGAACACACCCCTGATGGATAAGGTAAAGCCTGCAACCAAGCAGCCTCTGCCAGAGCTTTGAAAAGCAGTGCAGGATAGGGATGGTTGGAACTGGGCAGAAAATTACTGCTCTCATTTTTCTGTCTCTTAGCTTCAAGTTAATTGGTGAGCAAGTCTGTGGACTACGATATGGCATCAATCAGAGGACTTTGAGATGCCATTCACATTGATCAATATAGCCAATGGGTAAACCAGAGGTGGATCAAAACTGTGAGACATCTGATCACGAATGTCACCAGAGATCAGCCACAACTTAAGGGAACTGGATAACTGGTTATAATAGTACCAATAGATGTGTGGACCAGCGACTGTGAGCCGATACACTGCCGATGCATAAGTATGTCAAATCTTCTCCAAATTTTCCTCTGGCGAGTATTAAACAATGCTAACAAACCTTATCAATATGGTTATGCATCAAATAAAGGTCACAATTGGGCTGTAAGGGTGTCGGTGGCAACATCACATGTGAAACTCGAGGGGGAGCACTTGGTAGAGTGCAAAACCTCCGCCGCCAATACTGCTAGGTCACTCAAGGGAACCTGATATCCTATTCATTCAATTTGACGTCAACAGTGCTCACAGAGTTATAGTTTGCAACTTTCCCTTTTACTTTTAACTTTTACATACTCAATTCATTCATCATAACTAGATTCCTTGAGACAGAAATTGATTTTACATGGGTTTCTCCACCTGAAGTTCCAAAATCAGCTGCAATTATAATTTTGGCATGTTTTTTTTTGTTGGAAATCACTTATAACATGTAGAAATGCAAAAAAAAATCTAAACTTTGTTGAAAAAAAATTAGCAATTTTTTTTTTCTCTAAATTTTTTTTGGGGGGGGGCGGGGGGGGGTTGGAAATCACTTAAAACATGTATAAATGCAAAAAAAAAAAAATTCAAATATTTTTTCAAATCGGCCGCCATAGCGGCCATATTGGATTTTGGACCAAGTCCAAAATCTAATGGCATGATCCATGGACCAGACCTAACCCTCCCACCAAGTTTCGTCTAAATCTGTCGAGGAGTTTTTCCGTAATACTGTTCACAAACAAACAAACAAACAAACATAAAGGGGTGAAAACAATAACCTCCATCCATCTTCGATGGCGGAGGTGAACTATGTCCAGGGGAGGCAACAAGATACAGTGTGTTATAACCGATCTATATACAGTCCACATATAATGTGATGGCCATAAAAATTGAACAGGCAATGGGATTCATCATTCATGCATAAAGACTAATGCAAGCAGCTTTGTTAACAAAAGATCGTTGCTGCTTACCTCGAGGCCACGCAACTCGAGATGGCTCTGTTCCATTTGTCTGAGGGAGACATGTAAGTATGGAATGCCTTAAGCAAATTGCGTTTTCTGCAAACTTTTTCCAGTTTAATAGTGATTGTTTAAAAATGTAACTGTACATTGGACAGAATTGACTCAAGCGTTGGTGGTTATAATAATATTTATGTCCAGAAGGTGTGCTGCATGAAAGCAATGATATCCTATTATACATCCCAACATTGAGTTCACCCAAGGTGCAAATCCCCTTTGGAGAGGGAGGAAGTGAAATCGCTACAACCTCTGTCATGTAACCTTTCATCCTCCTGTCAAGTTTAGTTTTGATTGGATAAGTATTGATGGAATGTATTGCAGTAAAAAAAAAAACAGTTAGACAGACAGAAAGACACCAAATTGCATATTTTAGTAATATGGGCTGATAGATATTTTTTGTCGAAACAGGGTGTCCTTATGCAAATGTGAAGTTTTATAACTTTTGATATGCACATGATAGAAAAAACTATAAGTGGTACAAGAAAGAAAAATTCATCGTTTTTTTATTTAATATAGTTCAAATATATTTAATATAGTTTCATAATACATCATTCAATCCGTTTTTCCAACTTTTGAAAACATTCTCTAGTTGCTGCTGAGTAATTTCAGGAATTGCATTTATGATCACAGCACCTACTTGTGGTTTTGATGAGTAAACAACAGTATTACATACTCCCATAAAATGCAGTCCAATGGGGACAGGTCAGGCGAACAAGGTGGCCAAGCCATTGATCCACTTATCTGGAAAGACATCATTCAATAACATTCGTAGCATCGTGGCAGGGGGAGTAGTCTTGCTGGTGGTACATTAACCAGAGAGTTGGTGTCAAAGCCACCCAATGCTCGCCTGTTAATACATTTGTCGTTTTTAAAAGACTAGTCTAATAATATTTTTTATAAAGCATTGCAGTGAAGTCTGATCCAAATAATTTTAAAGCAATATATGTATTTGTATATTGTAATCAGTAAAAAAGAGTGTGGTAGATAAAAATCTTGGAAAGGAAATAACTTGCACAAAAAACTTTAACATTTTCACGCTCACGCCGGAGGTATCGCTATAGCTCTTTGTTCTTCGAACAGGCCAGCTAATAAAAGGACCCCAGCACACGGGGAAAATGCAGTCCGGTCCTCTTTGTTTCCAGTTGCAACATCAAAGACGAGAATGGCATTCTTTGATGTTGTGACATCAACAGATATGCCTCCACCTCCATTATTACATCATTGTACATACTTGTACCAAGTTTGATTTAAATCCCTGAACCCAGATCGAAAACTTTAAATCATTCTGGCTGCCAGACTTTGAACTTTAAAACCTCTCCTAAAAGGTTGAACTTTAAAACATATTTTCCATAACTACGAGATAATAATTGTGACATTTCCCATCTATTGATGAAGTGTTTAAAGAGAAATCATTTTTTTTAAAGATTTTTGTTCATTTCAATGTGGCTGCCTGACCACGTGATGTATTAATTATTTGTGAACACCCTGGCATTTCCAATGCTTGGGGAACACGGAGGTGAAGTTTCCCCTCGATCTGTCAAGCTGTTCTGGAAAAGGAGATTTTTAAAGGGATATTCTTCAAAAAAAAATCATAGCTACCAAACTGTGACCTATGACATCATAGGTGGAGAACTTTTTGTTCCTCCTGGATAGGAGAACATATCTGTAAACTTTCGCCTCAATATGTTCAGCCGTTTCGGAGAAGAAGATTTTGGAAAAATTTTTATGCTAAAAAATATGGCTGCTGAACCACGTGACCAATGACGTGAGAAGTTGCACCGATGGTGAAAATTTTGTGTCAATAGAATAAGCGGTTGTTTTGAAAACAGAGAAAATCAGCACTGACGGATGGACGGACAGACAACCGAAAAACATCATGCCGTCGGCTACTTTTTCAGTGGAGGCATAAAAACCGGTATTGTCCAACATACACACAAACAAAACAATATAACTAGAAGGACACTCGTTAGAGTACATACCTCCACCACGTAACGCCTGATCCACGAGCACATATCCAGCCCAATGCATTTTTGAAATCTCATGCTATACAATAATATATCGTTTTTGACCCGATCTCTCAACAGTGAAGAAACACTTTAAAAATCAAATAATTCTCTTATCCAAATTCGGATCTCTATCAAAATCGAATCATTTCGTCCTTGTCACACACCCAACCTGTCCAGCAAGTTTCACCGAATCCGCCCACCCCTTTTTGAGATATCGTGCTATATATATTAGTTTCGCCCTATCTCTCAATGGTGAAGAATCAGTTAAAAAATTATCAGGTCTGGATCCGGATCTTCAACAAAATTGAATCATTTCTTCCTTGTCTCACACACAACCTGTCCACCAAGTTTCATCCGATTCCATTGTCAACTTTTTGAGATATCGTGCTATATACCATTTTTGGCTCACTCAATGGTGAAGAATCACTTGAAAAAATATTCTGGGAGTCATATCCGGGTCTGGATCTTTATCAAAATCGAGTCAGTTTGTCCTTGTCACACACCAAACCTGTCCACAAAATTTAATCCGGATTTGTCCACAACTTTTTGAAATATCCTGCCACAACCAAACAGACAGACAAACAAACAAAGACAGCAAGGGGTGAAAACATAACCTCCTTCACCTTCGGTGGTGGAGGTAAATATTCACATCCCTATACTTTACAAAAGTATTGATCAAATAAGATGTTGACAAAATTTTGCAAGTTTGACATCAAGCAGATTCTCTAATAATATATAGGAACCTGGGTATCTACAAATCGATCACTAATAATTGATCAATACAGTGAACCCTTAGATGGCAAGGGGGTTACGTTCCTGGGAAATGTCGCAATGGTTCATGCAATAATATTTAATACCGCAATTGGGAAAAGATTGTTTGGGTTCTTCGGCTTTGAGAAAACATCGAGGAAGGTCGGCAGCAGCCAAAATTAAACCCATCACATTGGAAGTAAACATGTAAAATGTTTTTAAAACATCTTAATATGTAAATAACCATGAAAATAAAACAAATACAGTATAACATAAACAAAAACACAAAAGTTTTACCTTTTAAATTTATTCCAAAACAACGAGGTGGGTTAGGATGATGCTGGTTGAGGAGGGAGGGTGGAGGTTAGAAAGATGTGGATGTAGAACTTGCGATGGCTGGTGGATAATTGGGAACACGATGAAGTTGCCTGCTGCATTGCCATCTAGAAGAAAGGTAAGATGATCCTTAGCCACCTTGATCTTGTGCAGATCTTTCCCTCTTGGACAGGAAGGTATGAGCCGGCATCCTTTTTCAAAATAATCCCATCTCTTCAACGTTAAAACCCTGCTTTGGCTTAAATCTTTTACCTCGATTCGTTCCTTGAGCTGCGGTGGGTACTTTTTTCACAGCATCACGGTGTGCCATGGACGAACTAGAGCCTTCGACCCTGGGTGCCTCAACAAACGTTGATAAATCCGCAATGATTTCTTCTGTATCACCAGTTCACTCAAAGGGGTAAATCCATGATGGTTTCTCCTGTATCACCAGGTCACTGAAATGAGAACATCTGCAATAGTTTCTCCCATACACCAGTCCACTCAAAAGCATTTTTTCCATTTGTTCCTCAATCCAAACATTAAGTGCTTTTTCCATACTTTCAATATGAGGATCACAAGACTGGAATTAGACTTTTGTGCTTTGCTCGCAGGAAGACTTGCATGGATATTTGATTCACGTTTAAGGCACAGTCGATTCATTGATCCCGAAATGGTGGCCCACTGGTGCCACACTTTCACCTTTGGCCAAAGTAATGCATCCAACAACTCGATTTCTTTTTTCACATAATTTCACAATCTTTCTTTGCCTTTTGGCACTGTTGTTTGTCTCGTGGTATAGAATTAGATGGAGTGCTCACCCGGCGCTCTGAACTCTGGAAACTTAACTGTCACCTATTGTGGGATGACAGTTCCGTGCTTTCCGATGTTCAGAAGTATCGGGATTGGCAAACCATTAGCTGCCTCTTCCCTACCTCAGCAGCCTGTTTAGAGGATGTGAAATGTAGGACTGCAAATATTTTCTGTATGGCCGGGCGAATGAGGGCTGTGAGGAAATGGGAGCATTTTAGTCGCTTTCAGGTGTACCTCCAATGCTTGCATAAGTAACTCTGCAAAGGAAATGATGTGTCGGAAAAAAACCCGCCAGGTGAATGGGAGGATTTTTGGCTTCATCAAAGCCAGGGTGAGGACCATCATCTTCCGGAGCAGAGTGCATGTGTTGAAGGAGAACAAAAAGTGTACCAGATTCTTCTTCTAACATTTTTCCAGGCAGAAAGATGTTTTGCCACAAGTTAACATTGGGGGAGGCTGTGTTTTGAACCCTGATCAAATTATGGAAGCGGTGGTGGACTGTTGTTCCAGGTTCTTTTACAAACGATCAGTTCATCAAATCTGGATAGCTGAAGTTGTCAGCCTTTTGAGTAATCACCTGACTCCTGAACAGCAGGAGCATTTGGAAGAGCCGGTGAGCTTGGGGGAATTGTCCTCCACCATTTGGGATTTGTCCACGAATATAACCCCTGGCACCGACGGCCTGCCCGTGGAGTTTTATCGCCACCTTTGGCATGTCCTTGGTGAGGACTATCTGGAGGTGTTGCGGGAGCTCGCCACCTCTCCTAGGTTTTCAGATTCGATGCGCCGAGGTGTAGTGAACCTCATGCACAAGAAGGGTAATCGGGAAGACCTGTCCAACTGACGCCCAATTACCTTGTTGAATCTCCATTACAAAGTACTAATGAAGGTGTTGTTGAAGAGCGTGCATGGTGTCATAGGGGATCTCGTGCACCTATATCAGACTTGTGCTGTTCTGGGTTGCAGTGTGTCTGACAGCCTGGGCCTGGTTCGATAGGTGATCCAGTTCATGGATGAAAGAGGCCTGTCATTGAGAATCGTTAATTTAGATCAGGAGGAGGTGTTTGACAGAGTGTCTCATGAACACATGATGGCTGCTTTGGACCGTTTTGGCTTTGGACCAAATTTCATGCATTGGGTCGATCTCATGTATCGGGAGATTGAAGCCCATGTTTTGGATAATGGACATCTCTCGGGAGCCTTCCCAGATGCTTCTGGGGTCAGGCAAGGCTATCCAATGTCACCCGTCCTTTTTCTCCTTTGTGTTGAACCTTTTGCCATAGAAATGCATTTATGTCGCTGATGATTTGCCAATAAGTGATGAAACTGGTCTGGCAGCTGAGGGGGTCTATAGCATTGGGATTCTTGTGTGTACCATTTGTGAATGTCATTACAGCTGTGGAGAAACTCTGGGAAGGGTTTGAAACAGCAAAGGGCTTACCTTGGTAGCATTTCTTGGTTGCTTTATGCAGCTTCTTTGGCAAGAAGATCATGGGAGGAGTGAATTTATTTATATCACCCTAACCACCTGGATTTAATTGATTAGGTGAGAGCTCATTGGTTATCCCCTCCATTCACAGGTGAGAGCTGTGGGTGAGTCTTTCTTTATTAACCTCCGCCATCTTCGAAGATGGATGGAGGTTACTGTTTTCACCCCTTTCTGTTTGTTTGTTTTTTGTTTGTTTGTGAACAGTATTACGGAAAAACTCCTCGACGGATTTCGACGAAACTTGGTGGGGGAGGGTTAGGTATGGTCCAAGAATCATGCCATTAAATTTTGGATTTGGTCCCCCCCCCACCCCCAAAAAAAATTGTTACAGAAAAAATATTTTTTCTTTTTTTGCATTTCTACATGTTTTGTGATTTCCACCCCCCCCCAAAATTTTTTTTTACCCCCCCCCCAAATTAAAAATAGAGAATTTTTTTTGCATTTCTACATGTTTTGAGTGATTTCCAACCCCCCCTCCCCCCCAAAAAAAATTGTTTGAGAAAATTTTTTTTTTTCATTTTTACATGTTTTTAGTGATTTCCAACCCCCTAAAAAATTGTTACCCCCCTGGACAAAAGGAAAAAATTTTTTTTTGCATTTCTCCATGTTTTAAGTGATTTCCAACCCCCCCAAAAAATTGTTAGAGAAAAAAAATGTTTTAAACTTTTTTTTCAACAAAATTCGATTTTTTTTTTTGCATTTTTACATGTTTTAAGTGATTTCCAACCCCCCCCCAAAAAAAAAAAATGTTGGAGAAAAGAACTATAACTCTGTCAGCACTGTTGACATCATATTTAATGAATAAGATATAAGGTTCACTTGAGTGACCCAGCAGTATTGGCGGCGGAGGTTTTGCACTCTCCCGAGTGCTCCCCCTCTAGTCATTTATATGTCTTGCCGAAAGAAAGTCTACACCCCCTTTTAAAATTTCACATTTTGTTGACTTCTAGCCTGGAATGAAATTGCATTAAATTAGACTTTTTTCACCTTTATTTACACATCGTAACCCACAACTTCCAAGTGAAAAACAAATTCTACAAATTTCAGAAAATGAATTAAAAAATACAAAACTAGAATATCTCGGTTGGATAAGTGTCCACCCCTTTATAATAGCAATTGTCAATGAGCTCAGGTGTAAACAAACACCTCCAATATCACACACAATGTCAATTGGCCTCTACGTGTGTTAAATTGTCATGATTAAAATTATTTCAAAAAAAAAATCAGCTGTTCCTGCAGGTTTCCTCTGCTGGGTAGTGCATTTCACAACAAAGACTAAACCATGAGCACCAATGAGCTTTCAAAATACCTCCAGGATAAAGTTGTGGAAAAGCACAGATCAGAGGAAGAGTATCAAAATATTTCAAAGGCCTTGAATATCCCTTGGAGCACAATCAAGACAATCAATATCCCTTGGAGCACAATCAAGACAATCAATATCCCTTGGAGCACAATCAAGACAATAATTAAGAAGTGGAAGGCATATGGTACCAGCAAGACCCTGCCTAGATCAGGCCGTCCCTCCAAACTGGATGACCAACCAAGGAGGAGTCTGATCAAAGAGGACACCAAGAAGCTAATGTGTACTTTGAAAGAGCTACATGCCTTCATGGCAAAGACTAGTCACTGTGCACATGTGACAACAATATCCCAAGCACTCCACATGTCATGGCTGTTTGGTTAGGTGGCAAGAAGGAAGCCATTACTCAAAATAGCTCTCACCTTGAGTCCCAGTTGAGGTATACAAAAAACGACCCTGGAGATTCTGAAGCCATGTGGCAAAAAGTTTTGTAGTCTGACGAAACCAAGATGGAATTTTTGGCCTAAATGCAAAACATTACATTTGGCACAAAAGCAAAACAATACATCACCCGAACAACACCATCTCTACTGTAAAGCATGGTTGTGTCAGAATCATATTATAGGGATGTCATCAGCAGGGACTGGGGTACTTGTCAACATGGGAAAATGGATGGAGCAAAATACAGAAAAATCCTCAAGGAAAATCTGCTCCCTCTGCAGGAAAGCTAAAATTAGAATGGAAGTTCACCTTTCAACATGACAATGACCTGAAGTCCAGAGCCAAAGTGACACTGGAGTGGCTAAGGACCAAAATTATAAATATCCTTGAGTGGCCCAGTCAGAGCCCCAACCTAAATCCAATTGAAAATTTGTGACATGACTTGAATATTGCTGTCCATCAACACTCCCACTCAACTTGACTGAGCTTGAACAGTTTTGTACAGAAGAATGGGAAAATATTACCCAATCAAGGTGTGCAAAGTTGGTAGAGACCTATTCCAACAGACTTACAGCTGTAATTGCTGTCAAAGGTGCTTCCACCAAGTATTAATTCAGGGGGGTGGATACTTTTCCAACCAAGATTTTCTTGTTTTGTATTTTTAATTAATTTTCTGAAATTTGTCGAATTTGTTTTTCACTTCTAAGTTGTTGGTTACAATATGTTAATAAATGTGGAAAAAAACTCTGATTTAATGTAATCTAATTCCAGTCTATAAGGTAACAAAAGATGAAAATTTTGAAGGGGGGGGTGGGTGTTGACTTTCGATAGGCACATCTCTTCCCCACAGAGAGGACACTTGATCGGCAAGAGTGGTGCTGTTTTTTGTTTTAACATCAATTTGATTAAGAATTACAATTTATTTAATTTTTCAATTTACCTAGTGCTTGCTGTAATAGTGTGGGTCCAGCAAATTTTGGGGCAATTGGCCGAAGCGTATGGAATTGTATAAAAATCAATGAAAAGGCTTCAGACAGATACAACTATCTCAAATATATATATATATATATATATATATATATATATATATATATATATATATATATATATATATATATATATATTGTCATGGAGTCCAGTCGTACTCCATATAAGTCGTACTCCATCGTACTCTGTACTCCATAAATTTCATCCCTCTGTATTTGCATATATATATATATATATATATTTTTTTTTTTTGCGGGCCGGAGGTGTATATTTGGCGAGAATGACCATGAGGTGGGGGAGATTACGTCGTCTCCCACCAGACTCTCCGGAATTGTAGGCCGTCGCTCCGGATAATTCCGTGACGCGACGGGTCATTGAACTGACCGTGGACACCAATACCTGCACCGCGTAGCATCGCGTCTTTTTGTCGAGAACCAATTTACCTAATTAACTACGCAGTGTCGTCTACCGGGGAACCACGCCCTCAGCACGTTTTGCATGAACCGGGTCACTCTACCGACTGCGGTAGAGTTCCAACTACCGTCTACCAACTCTGGTTCAGGTGCCGTCGAGCGGAACTGCCAAAGCCGTGCCGGCAAGGATGAGCAGATTAACAGTGACCAAAAACCCGGCGAAAACTCGGATCCAAACCATGCCGAACCAATAAAAGAAAGGCCGGAAACGAACTGGGAACATTTCTCCAGTAATTTATTTACAATAAAGAAGACACAGAGCAAGACTTGTCACGGAATATACAAGCAAGAATTTACAATGTTCAAAAACACTTATGCAGTTTCTACTTACAAGACAGGCCCACACACTCAGACGCACACTCAGATAATTTATTAAAAGACCCCCGCAGTCAGAGAGGGAGAGACGAGCTGCGGTTGCAGTTCGCTTGGGTACCTGCACTTTGAAGGGAGGGGGTGCTGTTAGGGTTAGGGTTAGCAGGTGCACATTAGCAGGTGCCGCCACGGTGCGGCACCTGCTAATGGTCGTGCGGCTTGGGCCACAGTCACAGGCGTGGGGCTCGTGCCCATGGAGGAACCTAAGCAGAGCAGTCGGAGTCCCAGGCAGGAGATCAGGGTCGTGGATGAGACCCAGGAAAACTCCACTGAACGCCAGCCAAATGCAGGACTCCACTCGAATGCCTTAGACTCCAGCTCAAACCACATGACGCACACCAACTAACTCAACTCCTCCAAAAAAACTTTACACTCTCAGGATCGCGTCGTATTTTTATGGACCTCCCCGAACGGGGTGGGGGCTCAGTGAAACAGATGTCACTGTCCACCCCGATTGGACAGGGTCTTCATGGGGTCCACCCTTTCTGGGTGGGGCCTCGGCCAAACCAGGAGGCCCGTCCCCCCACCACGCGTGTGGACTCATCAAGGGGAAGATCCAATGTTGAAAAGGAACGTTTGTGGAAGCACAAAGGAACGGCGGAATGGACGTTTTTGCCCTGTATGCTATGACCAGCGAGGCAAGGGTTGCAAGCGCTGAAAGGCACGATGGTTGGTTTTTGGTTGGTCTGTTGGATGGTCGTTAGATGGTATGTTGGATGGTTTGTAGGATGGTTTGTTGGATGGTTTGTTGGATGGTTTGTTGGATGGTCTGTTGGATGGTTTGTTGGATGGTTTGTTGGATGGTCAATAGATGGTTTGTTGGATGGTCGTTAGATGTAATAACCTACGTAAAAGGACATCGCAACGCACACCTTTGATTCTCGCACTAGTCAAAAGGAAGGGACCTGTCTCACATGTACTTAATGGAATAACTGACTCTTGGGACATCTGTATGTTTAGATGCATATGGTTTCCAGATCTGTAACAATATATATATATATATATATATATATATATATATATATATATATATATATATATATATATATCTTCTTCTTCCTCTTTCGGCTTGCTCCCGTTAGGGGTCGCCACAGCGGACCAACCGTCTCCATTTCGCTCTATCCTCCACATCTTCATTGACACTCCAACCACCCGCATGTCCGCCCTCACCGCATCCATGAACCTCTTCTTTGGCCTTCCTCTTCTCCTCCTGCCTGGCGGCTCCATCTTCAACATCCTTCTCCCGATATACTCCGTTTCCCTCGTGTGCACTATATATATATATATATATATATATATATATATATATATATATATATATATATATTTATATGTATATATATATATATATATATATATATATATATATATATATATATATATATATATATATATATATATATATATATATATATATATATATATATATATATGCCTGGTGTTGGCTTAATGGTTAAGGTAGTGGGCTTGGGATCCTATGGTCCTGAGTTCAAATCCCGCTCAGCTGTTGAATTAACACCAGGTGGGGTTGACTCTGCCTGTCATCCTTCCGAGGTCGGCAAAATGAGTGCCAGCATGCTGGTATACTGTGTCGGAGTGGCGACCCGTCCAGGATTGTTCCCAATAGCCAAGGAGACTGCTTCGGCGGCACCAACGCTCTGCACAGAGTATGGTCCTAATGGATGGATGGATGGATAATATATATGCGAAGTATCCATTCTATGCATGGGAGAGAGAGCCCAAAATCAAACACACAATGCAGAAACAGTGAATGCCAAACCGTGAATCAATAAGTTCCACATTCCCGTGACGCCTTCAATCAAATGTCAGGCCAGGACAGCTGCTTCGTGAACCACTTGGAAAAAAAACTTGCTGCAGCTGACCCCACCAGAAGTAACATGTATTCCCAATGGCGAAACTGCACATGCTGAATCAACAAATATCACGGGTGGAAACCCTCACATAATTTCCTCATTCTGCTTTAAATTCAATCTCTCCATATTTTCCTTTTGAAAACGGTATCATTCCAATTACAAATTAATACTATACCATCAATATAACAAAATACAAACATTCATGGGGTAAACGGATAAAAACACCGTTCTCACGTGACGCGCAATACAGACGAATCTGCTGGCAAGAAATGGTGGATAAAAAACACGTTGTTCAGATTGAAAATTAAAATCATAATTATATTGAGAATTTCGGAAACCTCCCAACCACTTGAGAATGGATGAAAGCAGGGTCGTTTTGGTGGAAACTCAAAATCACGATTGTATTGAGATATCATCAAACCAGCGAATGTTTCTGCCAAATCTGTGATTGTGTTTACTGCTAGATCGGGAGCAGCTTCTTACAGATGAAAAGACAAAATCATAATTGTATTGCGGTATTTATGAAACCTCCCACCCACCTTAGGACATCTACTGGGACCACTAAATGTTCCACAGAAGGTTTGACAGGGTGAGCCCCAAAACTGAGGGAGTAGTTCGTGGACGGACGGGCAGACGAGTGTGCTTTAAAATATCGATGCATCATCAACTGGACCATTTTTGGCGTTTCGCTACGAATGCATGCAAACGTTAATAACCGTGTTGTACAGTTTCACTTGCTCAACAGTGCAGTACTCATATTCGCTCAGCCCACCCTTTAAAACATTCTCTCATATTTACTTCCTATTTACTTTCAGTAAGTTTAGTTTGGGGTAGTTTCAGGGCCGGGTTTAGGCATGGGCAAGCTGGGCAGTTTCCCAGGGGCCTCCACATATTTCATGAAAAAAATAATTGTCAGGAAAAATGTATTTGTGAGTGCCTGAATGGTAGTTGGTAGTTAGTGGAACAAATATAAGATATTCATTTTATCTCGTTCTCTATTTTATATAGAAGTTCAAATTCTTTGTTCTTGAAAAATATACTTTATGGATGACTGTAAATATGTCTTGTCACCTTTTTAGTATTCTGAGGTAGGGTGGGCCTCCACTACTGAAGGCTGCCCAGGGGCCACCATATGTCTAAATACAGCCCTGGCTCGTTTTGTATCAAAATTGCAAATGATTATGCATAAATTATATTAAGGGAATTACAGTAACAATAACTGAACTGACAGAAAGCTAGGGTTAGAGTTGGACAGGATGTAATGATGTAAGGTGTGATGTAATATGCGAGTTTAAACCAATGAGAGCCAGAGACATCGAGCCCACAAACAAGGACAACATAATTTAGAATTAAATTTTGCGATGTAATCATTATTTATGGTCAGAGAAAACCCAAGTAGCCCATGTTCACGAAGAAGTCAAACTTGGTCCATGTGCCAAGCTTGGTAGAAATTGGCTGTCATTTTGGCATGATTGATGTTAAAAACACACACACACACACACACACACACACACAGTGACATTTATTTATTAGATTCAGAATCCTTTATAATACACTTATTACCTCCGACATCGAAGGTGGGCGGAGGTTGTGTTTTCACACCTGCCTCTTTTCTTTCTGTTTGTCTGTCTGTGAACAAGATATCTCAAAACGTTGTGGGGGGGATTTAGACTAATTTTGGTCGACAGATTAGGTGTGTGACAAAGACGACATATTTAGGTTTTGTTGAAGATCCAGATATTAGAATTTAAAAATGATTCTTTACCATTTGGAGAAAGGGCCAAAAACGATATATAGCATGATTTCTCAAAAAGTTGTAGATGGATTCTAACAAAATTTGTTGAATGAGATGAGTCGGTGACAAAAACAACCTGGTTAGATTTTGGAGGTCTGGATCCAGATCCGACCTATCGGTGGGATACAAAACGTAAACTGTTCAGCCTGGTGGAGGTATGCACTCCGAGTGCCGTTTTACTTGTGTTTGTTAATTGAATTTCGGCAATTATGTTGGTCGGTTGTGTGTATCATTCTGTGTCTGTGTCTGTCTATTTGTTTGTGTGTTTGTTTACCCTGTAGAAGCCACACCGTTTCAGCAATCATGTCCAAACTGGGTGCAGACGTCGGTCATGGTCCAACTTAGACACTTGTCGTTTTTGGTGAATCGAGGTCAAAGGTCAAGGTCAAGGTCACCGAAAAACCGAAATTCTTATTTTCGCAATAACGTCCGCTAAAATGATCGTATCCACTTTAAACTAAATCCATAATGTGCAGCTTGCAATTCTGAATCCAACCATATGTCTCATTGGGGTGTCACGCCAACACCTTAGCGGTCGGGGGTCAAATGTCAGGGGGGTCGGGTCAAAACTTTAAAATTGCGATAAAAACGCCATTTCAAGTCCGATTGATTTCCAAGTTATGATCATGACCAAACTAAGTGCTATAACTCATTAAGAAGTAGCAGTATGGACTTATAAGAACCAAATTGATTTCCAGGTTTTTGTTTTTTCAGAGATCATGGAGATATGACAAAGTTATTCCGGCAATTCCTTGCTCAACGAGCAATTTCATTTTTCTGTCTATCTGACGACTTTCTCTGAAATTACTCGACCTGGAACCATAAAACCTATTTAATTATGAGGGTTTTTTGGTCTGAGTTACGATTGCATGTTATATTTTCCACTACGAATGACCTAGTATGTTGTTGTTTTTCAGCTTAGTTAACCGCTTTTTTACTGAAGAATCGCAAGATTCCGTCATCTCAAGAGATTTTTATTTATGTGTTTTATTGTTTTTTTTTTTTTAGCATTTTTCTTAACGTATGAGAACAGTACTGTTGTTAAAAACGGGAAGAAGGAGGTAGAGATTGTGAATTTAACGTTCCGTTATTATTTACTTTTAACACATTGTTCTTAACAAATGGGAACAGGAACAACGTACGTTGCAACAACGCAGGCATGTTTTAGTCATTCTGGCATTCGCCTCCGTGCTCCTGTAGTTTAGGACTATCATTTGTGCCTAATTCAATTCAGATGTTTAATGCTAATGTGAAAAGGATGTAAGGCATACTTTTTTGAATTCAATTGCCAGTGAATGAAAAGTTTCCATGTTTCACGTGGACAATTAAAAACAATTAAATTAATTTGAATTGGATTAAATGATGAGTTGAATTTCCTGCCTTTATGCCAAAGTTCCTTTTGTAATCCGTTGTGATGTTGTTCAGAATGGAAAGAAAGTGGGAGGGGGGGACAGAGTTGGGGGTGGGGGCAGAGAGTTGGGAGGCAGAGGTTGATGTGCTGTGATTAGTGGGGGGAGGGGGTGAGAGCGGTTTGACGACTTTGGGTCAGGATGGGGAGTTGAGAACTTCAAAAATAAAGGCATAGGGGAGGACAAAAAGTTGGGTTGGAGAGGTTTGAGGGACGGAGAGTTGCAAGGGGAAGGTTGAGGAACTAGGAGGGGGTGTCGAAGAATTAGGGTTAGGGGGACAGATAGTTGGGGTGGAGGGGTCAGAGAGTTGGAAGAACGGGGTTGAGGCTTTGAGTGGGCGTTGAGGACTTGGGGTTGGGAGGGGGTCTTGAAAAATTGAAGGAAAATATGGCAATAGGAGGACAGAGAGTTGGGTGGGGTGGGTAGAGGCTTTGGGGGCAGGTTTGAGGTTTTGAGAGAGGGTTGAAGACTTAGGGTTGGAGTGAGGGTTTGAGGACTTGAAGAAGAAAGGGGAAGAATAAAGAGAGATGAGTTGGTTAGATGACAAGAACAATCCAGTTAGAGTTTGGTTCAAGTCATCAAATCTGACCTATCAATGGGATACAAAACGTAAGCTATTCAGATTGGTGGATGTATGCATTCTACCAAGTGCCATTCTTGTCTTATTCTGTTTTATTAACTTTCCATGCATTTCCATTCTCGTATCAAATACATGTGTGCCTTGTTTTACTGTCATTTTATAATTTTGCTCTTGATTGCTTGAAATACTAAAATGAATCATAAAAAAATGACATTGTTTATTTGAATTTCTAAAAAAGTTAATGAGCCAGTTTTGCTCTGTTGGGTCATTTTAAGATTTTAATAAGGTCATTAGCAACAAAATTACAAGCCAATCATCTGCAGCTTCTGCCTCACACATTTAGCCACCGTGCCTTCTTGTACGTCATGCTTTGTTAGGCAAGATATTTCAGTTAAGGTTGGACGAAATTAGCACAAAAAGGCTTTATATATTTCTATCCAAGGGCATCAAAAGACGTTTCAGAACTCTGATCATGGCTGTCATAGTCAAAACATTTTGCTTTTCCTATTGCATAGTACAGCATGTGTATTACTCATGATAAAATAAATGACGATAGGCCACAGATTCATCATGATTAGTAGTTTAAACATCAATGCAAGATTTAGTGAGCATCATGGTGGTTTGTTGGGCAAGTCCTTGTTACGTTGCACTCAGTGATGTGGGTTTAATTCGCATTGCTGCTCAGAAAAACCTGACCTCCATAGATGGACACCAATGGGTTATTTTCTCTTACCACCAACTTAGTGCCTCACTGACCATCAAGTCACGGTACCACCCGAAGGGAATCTCACGGTATGACATTTCTCATAGTACTATAATCTTGAAGGTCATAACACATCATCATGCAATGTAATCTTCCAAATTATTCTAAAAATCTGTAAAAATCTGAAAGATTAAGGCAAAAGCTGCAAGATAATTTTGTAAACGCCGACCACCTGCTGCTCTGACACCAGATACTTGCAGACTCACCCAAACACTCATGGTTGTCATGGTCATCTTTGCCCTCAAAGGACAAAAAGACAACTTCGCCCACTTTGAATGCTATGACTACTTCAATTACTTTGTCTACTACGACTACAATGACTTGTTTAAGGACCCTGATTATTCCTACCTTCTTCTGGCATTGGCCAGGGAAAGCCTTTGGCCAAGTATTTTATGAATAGGCCAGCTAGGCTTGACATTTGACTGCAGGTGGCAGGAATTTGGAATTTGTTCAGAGTGTCGGCGATAACTCGTAGCTTCTTGGCAAAAGACAATACAGGATCTTTAACGTCCACCAACAATCAGTGCTGGCAGTTGAATCATCTGGCTGAACGTGGACATCCCAATGGACATCCCACACGTTACTACGTCGCCCTGCATGCGAAATGCAAGGGTGACAGTTTCTAACTCGGTTGAGATACGAACCCAGACTGGAAAGCTCAAGGAGAATCGCATAACCGTCGCATATCCCCTTATAATATAAAAATTATATTTGTTTTTTTTTCTATCAGTTTTCCATTGATTATTATTGAACTTCTCTATGAAACATGCATTTTCCTTTCACAAAAGCAAGTGAATCACTTTGGCATTAACAAAAAGAACAAGTAAGGAACATCAAGGCAAATCCTTTACATAAGTAAGACTGTTTGATTATAGAAAGGAATAATGTTGAAGATATCTGGAAATATAAGGTTAACAATGGTCACTTGCTTGTATTTTACTTTTCTTATGTATTATATACAATTGAGAAAGTTTGCTTCTGTATCCATTTTGTCTTCCCCTTGCATTCTCCCACACCCTTCATCATTTGTTTGTCCGTCTCTATATTTTGTCCTTCGGCCCTGCTATTGCCATTTCCCCCTTCTCTTTCTGCAGTTCCTTTTGTTCTGTTGCATCTTGATCTGTTCTGGGTTACATCTCTTCCACTAGCCTTGACTCCGGAAACAAAAATATAAAACTTAAAAAAATAAAATTTAATAGTTGGACACGTTTTATTGTTTATTGCAACAGATGCATTGAGACACTCCAAATTAAAACCACCATGTAACACGGAACCCTTGCTGTTTAATGCAGATGAAGAAACACAAATGACGTATTTTGACCTTGGAAATGCGAAAGCAGAAAAAATTAATACAACATAAGACAAAATTTGGAGAAATATATGTAAAGAAAAGAGAATAGAAGACAAACATTATGAGTGAAAATGTGGCAATGACGTGCTTTGGTGGCTGTCGTCACAGGATCGTCCAGATAGACGAGCAAGCATTCATAACTGATAGACAGGAAGAATAACAGAGAGAATTATTCAAATTCCCATAATACAATTGTAAGGTCAGGTCAGATCAGATCTGTGACTTGCTACAGGTATCATGTGAAACCTGTACATGTTCGAGGGTCAGCGACTAAACTGTCTCCCCCCACCAGGTTCTCTTGGTGAGGAGGGTGTATGGACATGGACACCCAGCAGGACTAAAAACAAAACCTTTCAAAGGGTAGAGGAGCTCCTGGTGAGCCAACGGCCATAAATATCTGGTGCCCCACTGTGTGTGCAGACGTCCTCCTGCAGCCACCTTTCCTCGGAGGTTGGTGGCAGGATTTACACTCCGGCCACCATGAAAACACTTCACTCTGCAAAAACACATGAAGTGGTGTGTGGCAGGATGGTTCTGAGGTGTCGTCTCACAGACGGCGGTCTCTTCGGGTGAACCTAAGGCGGTCCCTTCGGGTGGGTGTCTGGAATGTCCTATTCCTAAAAAGATGGGGATGGCAAGATGGAGGTCCCTGGAGTACCAGCAGAAAATATACACAGGGACTCGCTGTGGCGCAACTCCTGATGTATGTATAATGCAATTGTTTCTCTTTCCTTTACCACGAAGTTGTGTTGAGCAAGCATTTCTTCCTAAAAACAGAAAGCTTGGTGTTGACTTAATGATTAACATGGCTGGCTTCATTTCTTATGGTCTTGAGTTTGAGCCTCTGTCGACCCATTAAACAACCAAGTGGGTTGACTCAGTCTGTCATCCTTCTGAGGTCAGAAGCATAGAAACAGGGATGAACTGCATCAATGGCATAGCTACACTCCCAGCAATGATGCAACGAGCAGCCACAGGCTATATACATAATAATAATAATAATAATAATAATAATAACAAACACAGAACTTTGTTTTGTTTACAGTGCTGATGTGGTTCAGCACCACCTCAAGTGGGTCCCCTTGTGGATCCAATCACTATAGCAGTGACTTGGTGAATGCATTTTGCAACAAGGGAACTTGACTCACTCCCTGCATTGCTGCCAAAATCTGCAAACAAAGAACTTCGTAAAATGACAGCCCAGATCAGGTGTTGATCGATTTATTTTTTATCAGCAGCATGCCTTTTCATCATGCTGCCATGCTCATGTTTAACTCATCTGGCACATGTAATATTTAAAACTCCCTTCCTACCTTTATTATTCATAAGCATATGGTACATATAAAGTCGACGTGACTTGCTCATCGATGCATGGCTGCTTGAAAATATATTGTCGACACGAAGAGAAAAGGTGACCCATGATGATGATTTGAAATGTTTTTTTCTTTTTTGGGTGGGCCGGGGGGGGGCAATTTTTACCCAATAATATTGCCAGATTTTTCTTTATTTTAAGGATTTCTCAACTTAAACAAAATTCTTGCTCTTCACCACTTAAAACGCTCACAAATATCTCGTTTTTACGACATGTCTTCATGTTGTCCAAAAAGAGACGTTTTTTTCTTGCTTCTTCACTGTATCCTACCATCAAGAAATCAAAACCATTTTATTTGTACCGTTTCTAAACCATTGCATTTCAAGGGGTTAAATGACTGTGATTTGAACTAATGTTGTAAAACCTCCTGGATTTGACAGTGCCTTCTGGTTGGAACAGGTTGGTAGGATAGCCTCGAGGTATGCACACTCGCTTCTGAGCCCTCGAGCTTTGGTTTGAATATTGGCCCAGTTGTTTCACACTCAGGCTATGACATCAACTTGTGCACTGTCCATTTGATGGATGTTAAGCTGGTGGATCAGCCAGTGATGGTTGCTGGTGAACTTTAAATAGCCCGTTGTTGTATTTCTAATGTCCGTGATTTATCACTGGCATGCTGAGACTGGTGTTGGCTTAACGGTTTTAAGATGGCTGGCTGAAGATCTCAGGGTCTTGAATTTGAGCCCCTGTCATGCTGTTGAAATAGCACCAGGTGGGTTGACTCATCCTGTCATCCTTCTGAGGTTGGCAAAATGAGTAACAGGGGCACTGTATCAGTGGCACAGCCACACTTCCAGAAACGATGTAACCATCATCCACAGGCTGCATATGAAACAACAACTGACATGCTGTATCATATTAAAAATTATTGCCATCTTATGTTGAGCATCCTCTGTTGGGATTTGTTGTCGCTGAAAATAATTTCTTGATTTGTGATATGCCTCGAGCTTTGTAATCACAGCTGTAATTGCTGTCAATGGTGCTGCCACCAAGTATTAACTCAGGGGGGTGGACACTTATCCTACGAAGATTTTCTTGTTTTGTATTTTAAATTAATTTTCTGAAATTTGTAGAATTTGTTTTTCACTTGGAAGTTGTGGGTTATCATGTGTAAATAAAGGTGGAAAAACTCTGATTTAATGCAATATAATTCCAGGCGAAAAGGCACCAAAAGGTAAAAATTCTGAAAGGGGGTGTAGACGTTCTATCGGCACTCCATAAGCAATACGTCACTGTGTCTGGCAGACAGAAAGTAACTGGGTTTGATGTCCCACACCACTGGCGGTTGGGTGTCTGGGCTGTTGGAAAGACATGGCTTGGCTAAAAGACAGTGCTTGTGACATTTGGGGAGAGGAGGGAGGGCATGGACCGCAGAATGGGTGGCGCTTATGACCCACCCCCACACCCACTGACACGAACTCAGCTGGATCTATCTTATACTGGTGTTTGTGTGTGTGTGTGTGTCCTCAATAACTCCAAAGCTATGAAGCTTAGCAGCCTGAACCTTTCCATGCGTACTAAGGGAACTCCAAGGATGTGCAAGAGTGAAAATTGGGTGTTTGGGTTAATTAAAACACCCCTTTTGAAGATAATTAATGGCTTTATTTAATTATTTCCGTTATCAGGAGCATCCTCAGCCACCCCACTCTTCCTCAAAGCACATCCACCATGACATTGCTGGGGTCCTAATTCAACATTTTTTTGGGCCCACTCAACCATGCCTTGACTTGCAACAGGCCGCAATGATTTCTTAATAATAAACCTTATTTTTCACCTTCCTCACTCATTATTGTTTGTACAACCTGCACCCATTGTTTGTAAAACTCTCCCTCTATTTTGTACTTCATCTTTGCTGTTAGTGTCCTCCCCCATCTCTGTGCTGTTCTTTTTGTCCTGTTGCATCCTGATGTATTCAGTGTTCCAGCTCTTCCACGAGCCTTCACTCTGTATACAAAATATAAAGAATCGGCAAATGTTTCAGGCAATGATTTCTAAAGTGTGTTTTAAATTAACAATGATACAATTTATTTCAGAAAAATCACACTTTGCATTTTTTTTCATTTCTGCAATTTAATATCTTAAACCATAGTGAAGTTGATTCTGAGTATACTTTGAGGCCTGGACTTCTGGGGGAAAAAAGTATCTACTTGTACTCCAAAAATATGGTAATATACTTGTATCCAACATGGCCACATAAAAACAAGCTCAAATGAGCTAAGATCCTCGTCTTCTTTAATGATGGTCATAAAAACGAATATGACGTCATTGTGATGTATCAGGTTTGCCATAAATTATCTGTGCTAATGCCCGGCTTGATTCCCGCAAACAAAATTCAAACAGCTTGCCCAGTTTCTGAGATAATGGTATCGGCGATTTCCATTAGCGGCGATATTATGACGTCAACTTTTTTTCTAGGAAGAATTTCCAAAATCTGAGATGGTTACTGTCTGCGCGTGGGCTTTCTGCATATTCATGGCAAGTTTCACGAAGATCCGATGAAAACTCTGGGTTGTGAAACAAAAAAGTCCACAAGAAGAAGATGAAGAACAACAACGTGAGTAAGACTTGGAGATCCTCCACGAAGATCTAAAAAGAGTGAAATAATCGTTGTCCCATGCTGATAAGTATTAAATATGTGATCGATTACCATTATGAATTCAGTTTTATAAAGATGACATCATCGGTCACGTGGTCTTACAGCCATATTGCATCGAAAAATATACTTTATCCAATCAATGCAAAACTTTAAATATGTGATCGACTTCCCATGGAGAAACCAACTTTGATACCAATGACGTCACGGGTCCCATCATATCGGGGCAGCTTGACCCCAGCATAACTGCTCACAGTTATAACGCGCGTGTCTAGTTATCATTATCATCTTATCATCATTATGTTCCATTAGCATTACCATCTCGAAAGTTTGTAATTAATAGACATACTCACATTCTGTGCAGCCAGCCAGCTCCAGAAAAATGGACCCAAATGCAATACCCTCTCATCTTTTGGGGGTGAAAAAAAATGTGGATTTCTATTTATATTACATTAGCCTGTTTGGCATTCCCATTTGAGCAAGGAGCTGTATTGGTTTGTCTGCACTATGTATGATCGGCATTGAAGTTTTATTTGAAATGTCCTGTATTCCTTTCTCTTTGTCCTCTATGTGATTATACATGAGCTCTTTTGCTGCAGAAATAATAATACGTCAAGAAACTGAAGCAAAAGCCATTTTCTTTGCTCTTTGGAAACTTGGAACTCAAGTTGCAATTGCTGTGGAAATTACAAGATGGTCTAAATAGAGGTGGAGTTTTGCATTTAAAAAAATAGTTTATGTTGGTGACAAAAAAAATTTCTAGACTGATCTCAGACGGAAGTGTATTCGATAATCTTCCAGGGACTTGTGCTCATTTGCCTTTTGTGCACATTTACCCTGTGCTGTTGACAGCCATTTAAAGCAACCCAGTGCTTTGTCTTGTAATCTGTGACTTTGACCTTCTTGAGGCCTGGGATCTGAGTATGATCAATAATAGGCAGGTCTCTATGAAATGTAATAATCAATCACTTCCACCCTCTAATGCCACGCAACAAGACTGCTCAGGGTTACAAGGAGACTGAAGATCATGGAAGGAACTATTGGAGAATAGTTAGCATTGTCTCCTTTATTGTCAACATTTATTTATTTTCGAAAAGCAATCTGTATTCACATATTTAGAAAAAAAAATTGTCAGAATAACTTGATAACTCGTATTACTGTAAGAAAACAGCGAAGGCCTACATTGTTTCAGGCCATTGTGGAACTTTAACAAAACGCCTGTGTGAAATAGATAAGAAATAGCTTTGCACAGCTTTTTTGAAATATGAAACTGATCTGAATTCCATTTTATAACTGTAAACATTGCACAAAATGCAGCTTAGTTTTTAATTTTAAACCTTGACACGTTCTTTTTTTACAAAACATTTATCTAAGTCAGTCGACCATTTGATATTTACTGGGCAGGAATATTATTTCTACCTGGATTCAATAATCCATTTGTGTGCAGCTTCTTACTACTGGTTACATCATTCCTGGGAGCGTGACATTGTGATGCTGATGCATTGCCCCCTGTAGTTTGGAGCAGGAATTTGGAATTTGGATGAGGTTCTGCCACACAATTGCCTGCCTAATCTTTGTAAACATAATAGCTTTAACGTGCACAGGCAATCGATGCTGTTAGACGGGTCTCCAGTGGACCATCCATGTGAGGAATGGTGCAATCATTGATACAACTCCCTGCCAGCAAGCTCCCTATCATCGGGTTGGGAATCAAACCCAATGTAAACAGCTCAAAGGTAAGTGTGCTACTTCTGAACTATCATGCCAAACCATTCGACCTGGATTAACCTTTGCAACAGTCTGATCTTTTGTCATACCATTTATTACTTTCAACAACTTTCCTTTGAATTTTTTTCTTTGAGTTCCCGGAGTCTTACTCAGTTAAGTTAGGAGGGGTGATGTTGAAGAAGTTAATGTCACAGCATATTGAGAATCATTTTCATGGTTGACATTTAGATAGACAATTTATTCCTGCATTTCATGAAACAAACATGTGACTCATTTACTACCAATAACGATAATCATTGTCTATTGTGTTCCTGTTTACAATGTTGATATTTTCAGGTTTAATCAGTGATCATCTTTTAGTTTGCTGATGACAGTTCTGCCTACAGGGAGTGACTACTACTACTACTACTACTACTACTACTACTACTACTACTACTACTACTACTACTTATTTAATGGCCTCAATTGTTCACACCTTGTTGTGGTGTTGATGTCAGACTGAAAGAGGCAGGGATTTGTAATTGTTCAGGGTGCCATCGATAACTCACCTATTCTTCATTAAAGACACTGGGATGTTTAATGTCCACTGATCAATGCCATCAGATGGGCCAACCAGTTTTAGTGTCCATCCAGCAGTCAGTGATCCTTTGGGATGCAACACTTTGCCTGCAAAGCACCAATTCAACAGAGCCAGGGATCAAAACTAGACATCTCAAAGGTAAATGCTCCAGCAGTGTACCAACCATCCCTGTCGCACATGTGGCTCTGACAAGCGAATATCTCAGATTTATAAATTGATTGTGTTGAAGGAAGGAGATAACAAAGCATTCTTCCCAAAGCAATTGTACTTTTCCTCGACTTATGGTAGAGTTTCTCTGCTCTGCTTGGAAGATATAATTAGATTTTTTTTGTTCTGTGAAAAAGTGGATCCTATGTGGTTTCTTCAGAAGCATGCACAGTTTATTTCCTTTGAAATTATTTCAAGATTTTCTTTGCTCTGCTTCGAAGACATCTGGGAGGGAACAGACACGATTGTGCTGAGAACTACTTTTGTTCTTGCATTTTATTTATTTATTCGTATTCAGCCTGTGGCTGCATTTTCTGGGAAAGGGGGGGGGCAGCTTTGCTGCTGATGCAATATCCCTGTTACCAGCTTGCTCACCTAAGAAAGATGACAGGCTGAGTCAACCCTACCAGCTGCGAATTCAACAGCTCAACAGGGGCTTGAACTCAAGATCCAAGGATCTTAAGCCAAGCACCTTAACCATTAAGCCAACACCAGGCCCTCTTGCAACATTCAATGTCTTCATACATATGGTGAGATTATTTTCATCCCAGATGATTAACTCTGACATTGCAGTGACGTCATCGCTTACCTTCTCATGCCATCTGTAGTCTGGAATAATTTTTGATATGCTGCTCATTTAATTCTTTACCACCTTCCCTTGTGCCTTTACCACCAGCGAGGAAGTGTTGAAATTACAATACCGATTTAACCGCTGTTAAAGTGAAACACAATGCAAGTTTCAATAATAACTGACATTGTTAGGGATTATTCGGGATTTTATCACCTGACCAAGTCATGGAGGTTATCCATTCTATATCCTCTAAATGCTGAGCATCAAGTGAAGAAGCAGAAAGCACCATATTTAAAGGACTGTATTTGGTATGACTCGGGTCAAGGTCAGAATTGAACCGCTCAGAATCGAATCGCCGACCTCCCAGACCCAAAGTCAACACTTTAATCTCATCATTATGTCATCCATTCTGATTAAATAGCAAAGCACACATTTTATTTTTGGTTTGGGTGGAAATATTGTCATATTGACCAAGTCATTGGGTTCTAACTTGTGATTTATAGCTAAGTACAGTGAATTGTAGATAATTATTAGTCAATAAATTATACATATATGGATGTAGAGAGCACATAATTATGAGGGACCGAACTTATATCTTTCCAATAATATAGAACGGAAAAATGAGAAAAGTAAGGTGAACAATGAGATCGTAAAGCATTGTGATCATACAGCAGCATCTCGAGCAAAAACGTTCAACCTATTTTGACATATCTTCAAATAAAAGGATAAAATATAGTTTAAAGTCGAAGAAAGTTAAACTTCAGAGAAATATAATTTTTTTTAAGCAATGAAGTTTGATTGATTCAAAAGGAAATGGCATTGGGGAGCATGTTATAATCCGGAAGTACTGCAGCCACCTCAAGAAGCCAATTGAGTCCCTTTCCCAATTTAATAAAAATTATGAACCTCGATTCACTTTGAAGCTAATATTTTTAACAGAAGGTAAAATTTCCCATTGCCAACCTGGGTTATCATCAACCTCATTTAATCCCTTAAAACCCCCAAAAAGTCATTGCATTTGTCATCACAAAGAGAGAACGAGTTACCGCCACACTCATTACACATCACTTCTGTCTCATCAAAGATTATTGTTTGGGGTTTTTGTGTTTATATTCCTCAACCAAATGGTAAATGTTTACCTTGTGCAAAACTTCTGAGTTTTGTGATAAGCGTTTGATTAAAAAAACATAGAATTTGACAACAGCAAGGACCCCTTGCCGTACAGCCTTTTACTCACTGTGCTCACCTTTTGGATGGTACAAAATGTGAAGCATAGCACAGTCTTTTCTGAACAAAATTGAATGTGGGTTGCTGGGAATAAGTCACAGAGAGAACCACCATACCTCAAAGCACTCTCAGTACCAGAAAATAGTTCAGAATGATCCAGGGATCCTCCAGAAGGCATCCAGATTCACTGAATCAAAGCACTTTGGAGAGATCAGCATAGGCTGCATGCAGCTTGTCTGAAACTCTCACTTACCTTCAGTGAGGACCCAAAGAGAAAGGATACGGTCAATCATTGACCTTGTTGGTGTAAAGCCAGATTTCTCTGGGTGCTGGTGCTCAATAAGATGGTAGCAAACTCTATCAATAATTATTCGAGCAAAAACCTTGCCTGGGATCCATCGGTAGTTGTTGCAGTCCTGGTGATCACTCTTCCCTTTCCAGAGAGGGCCCTCCTCCAGTCAGTTGGGATGATGCCTGTGCTCCAAACAGAGCACAGAACTGCAAGCAGCAACACAAGTACAGCATTTCCATGAGGCTTAAGAAATTTAGCATGGATGTCACAAATCCCACGAGCTTTTCCCCATTTCAACTGGTTCACCGCAGTCTGTGTTTCAACATAAGTGGTTCATAGTTAAATGGAGGGACAGCAATCGGGATAATAATAGCAAGGACCCCTGACGTTCAACTCAGTAGCTGGTGGGTCACCATGGTAAAGCTGTTAAAAGTAACTGGCCTAGCAGGCCTTCACTTCAGACTCCTGTGTCAAGAACTCACCACCCACCACTCAAACTGCAGTACACAGAGGAACAGGCTTGGAGGAATGCAATGCACTGATTCCTGTGTAAGAAGGACAAAAATCATTTTACACAGGTGATGCTTTACCCTGTCCCAGATTCATCGCACATCGGCCTCCTGATTCACCCTCAGAGAACCTACAGTTTTATACTTCAGCTCCCTGAACAGCTCAGTTCTGTCATCAAGTCTGCTCCTGCGACACTGGTCAATGGTATCCAGTGTCCGCTGGGAGACAGTTCATCTTCGTCTGACAGTGAGTTCCAATACACCCACCGGCAACATCAAGGATGGTAGTCCTGAAGGCATTCCACAATCTTCAGGATCCACTGAAACACCCAGATCCCTCAGACCCCCACTCAATCTATTTACAAACTCCTCAGCTCCCCTTTTATCCTAGAGCTTGCCAACATCTAGCCGAGGCTGGGATGGTACCACTCTCATGAATTTGAGCCGCAGCTTCAGAGGTGCCACAACAAGCCTGTGGTCGGTATTGAGGAACTCAGCATTTCTTTAGACCCTGCAGTTCTAGAGCAACTTCCAGTGACCATGAATGAGAACATGGTCAATCTCCTTTGCCACACTACCAGCATTGGATAAACAAGTTCATTGATGTGGCTGTGAATGCTGAAACCCTGAACCAGTCATGCTCAGTCCATGACCTCTTTCAAAGTCAAAGATCTTTGTGCGATTCTAGTTCCAGACCCATGGGGACTAACACGTCTCATAACCTTCCGGTCGATGCCAGTCAATGTAATGAAATCCCCCATGACTAGAAGAGTATCTTGCCTGGAGCAACGATCAACCACCGATTCATGCGCAGCATAGAATGTCTCCTCCTCAGTAAGATTAGTTGCCTCAGTCAGAGCACATACAGAGACAAGGGAAAAGGCACACAGAGAGTGACAAATCCTCAGTCTCATAATACTGTCATTGACCAGTATTACATCAATTACCATAGGAATTGGCTTATTGGACACATCGACAGCAACTCCCTGGGAATGGTAACCATCAGAGTGACCAGATCAGAAGCAGGATTAACCACGCACCATTATGTCACCACGATCTGGTCTCCAAACCTCAGAAATTTCTGCATAACTGATGTTCAGACCCTGAAGCTCAGATGACAGGAGATATATATATATATATATATATATATATATATATATATATATATATATATATATATATATATATATATATATATATATATATATATATATATATATATATATATATATATATATATATATATATATATATATATATATATATATATATATATATATATATATATATATATATATATGATTATCCTCTCTTGGAGTGAGGATATTCCAGGCACCCACCTGAAGGGAGAGTCTGATGGAAGATACCTCACCACCACCCAGATAAACACCACCACAACACATCCCAGCAAGGTTTTCCTGTGGTGTATCCCTTTCATCAAGGAATAGGGGTCGCAAAGGTTTTGTCTCAGTCCCACAATCCAGTGAGCTGCCTTGCGGAGAGCAGCCCCACAGGGGGAACTCCCACGGAGAGTGTTCTTAGTTTGATTTTTTTTTGTGTATGTTGCAAAATGAAGTTTTTTTATGGTGGCCAGAGTGAAAGTCTTGCCAACATCCTCCTATAAATGGCTAACCCAACTGCAAGAGGATGTCCACAGATATGGTTGGGCACCAGATATGGATGGCCTTTGGCTCACGAGGAACACCTCTGCCCTTTGACACATTTTGTTTTTATTCCTGCTGTGTGTTCATATCCATACACCCTCCTCATAAGGAAACCTGGTGAGCAATCAGTTTACTCTGAAAGAAGTTAGTACAGGTTTACGTGGTACCTGTCACAAGTCCCAGATCTGACCTGACCTGAATTAACAATGAGCTGGCTTTGGAGGCCAACTTAGAAGTGTGGTTTGCCTAAGAAAGGTGCTGAGAAATCTTCGGAGCAATAATGGAGAGGTACATATAACTCCATGGTGAACACTTCTGCTTCTTGATGCTTTAAGCTGACAATGCATGAGGAAATTTTGGTGTGCATGTTGCTCAAGCCTCAAACAACAAATTGGCTGTGATAGACTCATGGATGAAGCAATAAAAGTGATTATGAATTGTCTTTAGCACTTCTAAAACTTTTTGATTTTGTTGTGGACTGAAGACTTTTATTAGTTGGTTCAAGTTTTGTCTGAACGCCATTTTCTTGTTGTTAAATAATTCCATGTACAAGAACCTCAATGCAAAAAATTAATAAATGTACATCCATATTTATTCTGCTGACCATATGTGGTTATCATGTTTCCAAAAGTAAAACTGTTAACTGAGCTAGTTTTAGTGAAGTTGGATACACCTTCCATGCGATCCAATTAAATATCAGATTTCATTGTAATGATCTGTCATATTGTCAAACTAATCGTGTTTCTAACTTCTTGTTTCCATCCAAAGTCCAACTATGAAGCCGGGAATTGACAAATTAAGAAATGTAGAATGGCTTTTGATGAATGACTTTTTCCTGCATTCAGTTTTTGAAAGATTGAGTAAGGTAATTTGGAAAACTGTATTTGATTTCTCATAAAAGCCACAACTGAATCAAAAATGCAAATGTTCAAAGCTGGTGAAGATTCTCTAATTGTGTAGCAACAGTGTAGGATTGAAACAATGTAATGGGAATCGATTCCTTGTCACAGCCTGGAACTAAAGGATTGATCCAATTGCTGGCAGGAAGGAGTCTCGCGTTCCTGCTTTACTGAGATTAAAGGTCTCAACATCGAGCTTTTCTCGACTGAAGATAAATTGCTGCAAGCGTGTCACATTTAACTACTGAATATTGCAGCACATGTGCTGAGGTATTGAGAGTGCAACTTAAAATAAATTTTCGTTAACAAAAAAAAAGAACATACAACAGCATGCCTTTCTGCGATAGAAGTTTGATTCATTTGCTGTAAAAAAGACAAACAAAAACAAATGCAAACAATGCAGGATAATTTTAAATTCAATTGTGTACAAAAGTCATCAATTCAAGGCAATTCCGAATGGATCTTCTTTGAGACTCAAGACACTTGCTCAAAAGTGAGTGAATGGAAACCGGAGCGATACACCATCATCTCAAAATATTTTATGAACATTGCTCCAGGGTGTACTGACACTCATTAAAACTCTATAATTAAGAATAACCTTTTTAAAATCTATGTCAAATATTTTTGGAAATACTACCCAAAAATTGATGAGGTGGTCATTTACTCCTTTTTGTATATAATGTCCAGGCTCGTGGAGGAGATAAAAGATAAAATGAATCAGGACATAACAGAACAAGAGGAACAGGATAAAGAGAGTTGGGAAACACCAATAGCATGGATGAGGGACAATATTGATAGAGATTTGGAGAAATAAAGAAAGTGGGGAAGAATGTGGGCAAGGGGAGGACACAGAGGGTGGACAAGATGGATACAATCCAAATTGTCAGGAAGGAAAAACTGGAAACTTGGAAAGAGGTAAGCTTGGGGAGGGTTAACAGAGGTAGAAAAGATCACCGTTTTGGATGGGGAATGATCAGAGATATTGGTCAACAGCTGTCCTGAAGACCTGGATGAAAGAATGAGATTGAAGAGAATGTGGAAGTTGTTCCCTAGGCAGGAAAAAGAGAAACTAATGAGTGGAGGTAAGAAGGGATTCTTGATTTTGGAATGTTCACCAGAAATGGGATGTTGGCAGACTGCTTGCTCCCTTCAAAAACCTGAGGGGGGACAGAGCACGGAAAAAGCAGAGGAGAACAGAGTACAAAAACCTGAGGTAACAGAGCATGAGTGCCCGACAAGACAAGAAAGGAGGTGGTAGCAGACAGGGACCACAGACCTATCAGTGATGTAAAAGTGACAGGCCCATCCACTCAGCTTCATTGTGGGCATCCCATCAGCCTTCACTCAGCCCATCCACAAATCCAATTATTTTGGGTTTCCTAGGTTTCTCTAGTGTCAAGCTGAGCAAGGAATGATGCAGGGGCACCATCCGATAGGTGAGAACAGTACTTTAAAAAGTTGCCAATGAAGGCCTTGAAGGTGGATAAGAGTTTAGGTGTGCCAAGGAAGCACTTTCCATGGTGGAGGATGATCAGGTGGCAACTGGCTTTGGAGGCCAACTTGAAGTGCAGTTTGCTGAAGAAAGATCGCAGCCGATAGTGAGGACCAAAAGTTTGTCTTAAAGAGAATTGTTAAGAAAGTACAGTCGGGTTTACCAGACGGTCCTTTGGAGAGACAGAGTGACAGTGTGAAATTTGTCAGGATTGAGAGATGTATTCCAAGTGTTTCACAAGCTTGGGATTCCAACAAAGCCTGCACAGAGAGAAGAAGCTGCTGCCTGCACATCAGAAAGGGTGAGGGATATCAGGGTAGAGGGTGGATCCATCAGCAAAGACATAAAAGATATTATGAAACAAAATGGGCTGAGATATCATGAACATGATAGAGCTGAGATAATAGATGTGCACAAACAAAATTGTATCTATATTCAAAAAATCTGTGTGTGGTCTGTGTGGTGTGTGTGTGTGTGTGTGTGTGTGTGTGTGTGTGTGTGTGTGTGTGTGTGTGTGTGTGTGTGTGTGTGTGTGTGTGTGTCAGTGTGTCAGTGTGTCTCCTTCATAACTCCAAAACCGTGAGACCTTGCAGCCTGAACCTTTTCATGCATACGAAGAAAACTCCAAGGAAGTGCAGGACTAAAAATTGGGTGTTTGGGTTAACTAAAACGCCCCTTTTGAAGATAATTAACGACCTTATTTAATTATATCATTTATGAGGTGCATACTTGGTCACCGCTCTCTATGGGGTCTTAAGGTGTATCCTAGGTAACCCCACCTGAGTCTGAAGCCACCATGTTTTTTGGTCTGCTCCATAATGCCTTGACTTGGAACAGGCCACAACGATTTCTTCACGATCGTGTGTTTTCTTCACTTTCTTCACTCATGTTATCGAATACCTCTTCATCATAACTATGAATCACTGTATACATAGCTTTTGTAAGTTATAGTTTTCAAATTAGGAGCTTGGAGCGATTTCATCCTCTATATGATGCAATTTTCTACAATATACTCTTACGGACACATCAAATTCTATCATCAAAATGTGATTTTGTCTTTGACGATCGGATATCATCCGGACTAAACAAGCGTCGAAATTGAATGTGAAATCTGATTATTTAAAGAAATAACGAGTCTTATAATTAAGCCTATATACAGATTTACTATAAGCAAGCAAGGCTATGGTGTCTCGTTCTCCATTATATATGTATGTATATATATATATATATATATATATATATATATATATATATATATATATATATATATATATATATATATATATATATATATATTCTGCAGATATACACACCCAAGAAAATGTGAAGTTTCCAAATTAAACTTACCATTTCTACTGTTTGGAGAAATATATTGAGTGAACAAGAGTTTTTGGAATGTGCCAAAATTAAATATAGTGAGATAATATAATGCATTCACTGCTTGACCTTGTGCACTGTCCGCCAGAGGGACTGCTTAGGCCAAAGTCACATTTGCTCTACGGCGAGGATACGGCGGCCGTATGCCCTCTGAATTGACAGAAATGTGCGGCGGCCGCTGAGTTTCTGCGGTGGCCTCAGGGTGGCCCTACGCCGTTTGGCTATCTTTTACAGGCCGTAGGGGTCGCCGTGGAATTATAACGCGGAATTATAACTTTTTTTCATTTCTACGTTCGAAAAAAAAAACTGGTAAATAAAAAAATGAACCCACTCGTTACCGTCCGTTTGGCCGCACGTTCACCTTAGGGTCCCCTGTGGTCGCCTTGCGGGCACCTTGAGGCTACCTTGCATCTGCCTTGAAAATTCTATGGCCACCGCAGGGCCCCCTTAAGGTCACCGTGCGACATCAAATCAAAGACCATATGGCAACCCCACGTTTGTGGTCTCAAAAATTTCGAAATACGCTGTGCGGCTCCCCGAAAAATAAAAACATATGTGACTGCCACATTGTGTGACCATGGAAATACTGCAGCCGCCGTATAATTGCTCGTGACCATAGATTTTGGAGACCCCACAGCCACTGTGGCAAATGTGACTTAGGCCTTATGCATAGAGTCTGCCAGATTTGTGTCTATTTTCTGAGGTTTTGTGAAGTGCTCTACAGGGGATCAAAGCAAATCTGATGAAAAACAGATGTTAAAAAATAATGTTATAATTTTTGCTCAGACCGCGAATGATGTACCACATGCCACATGCACAGATGAGCAGGCAACTTGGCGGATTATCTGCAATGTTTATTTCATGGGTGATTAAACTTTGCGATGTCTCCAGGGTTGTTCTACAGAAGCAGCAACTCTTTTGTGAATAAAGTCATTATTTGAACAAATTCATTTTCTTTCTTTCACTGCTGCATGTGCAGTGAAGACTGGGTTTAATGTTAAAGGGATCCTATATGGTATGCAGCCACAGCCTGGCCAGGTCACGTCAGGTCGGGTATGGAAGCATGCACCAGAGCAGCGCGTCGCTGCGTACACTCACTGCCGGTACTCCAGGGGCCTCCGTCTGGCCATCCCCCAGGCAGATGCCTGGGTCATCCCCATCTCCTTGAGATGCCGATCAACCTGCTGAAACCACAAGGCATGAGGTTGGCCCATTCGCCTTCACCACTCACGATGATCCCTCGCTGAGAGAATCTGGTGAGCAGGATCAGCGTCAGGAAAACGAACCACATGTTCATACAGCTGCAACTGATGCTCACAGACTGATGCAACTGCATCCGCCATCTTGTTCGCACTACAGTAACTGGAATGAACCGCTTTTGTTTCGGTCTCGGACGTTTCGCGACAGAAATAACCAATCTTGCTTCCGTTCCCCACCGATCTATTTCAGGATTGTCCGTTCTTGTTTGTCAGGACCGTTCTTGTGTGGAGAATAAACATGTTGGTTTCCATTATATCTGCTATTGCGACGTAATTACTGTGTTGGTTTCAATTTTGGCCGCTTTTTCATCAATTTTAGCTGTTTTTGTAACAAGAATGACGGGTTTTCATTCCGTCTGACAACGTTGGCGTCCGTTTGTTAGGGGGCTTGTTCATACCTTGCCGAAAAAAATCCAAATGTTACAGCGTTTCTTCTCTCCATTCTCTGAATTCGCCTTTATTGCATACATCAAGAAACGTGTTAAATTGCTTCTCTGACCTTAAACTTTTTAAAAACCCCAATTTGCTGTGAATGTTCGCTTTCCATCAACCATTCGTTTTTTCCAACTTCAGTGCCAACTCTCTCCTCTCACCCCTCACTCTCAAAGCAACCATCCCACTCTTCCCCCTCCAAGCCTCCCTCTCACCTCTCTCAAAAACTCCCCCCTCACCTTTCTCCCACCATTCATCCCTCTCACTCATCCTTCCCAAAGTTGCCCGCCCCCCCCATCCACAAAGCTGCCCCCTCCCATCCACAAAGCTGCCTCCTTCCGCTGCCCTCTCACCTCCATCTCTTCACTCCACCTCCTCAAATCCTCAACTGCCTTCTTCCCCCTCTCTTGTCCCCCCTCTCCCCAGCACCACAGAGCCTTTTCTCCTCCTCATTCGGCCCCCTCCCCAAGCTATTCTGCAATCCCCCACACTCTTTCAACAACAGTCCTTACCTCCCCCCTTGTCCCTTGTCCTACCCTCCCCCTCCCCCCACCCCTGCACCGAAAGCCTTCTCCTCTACCTCTTCATTAAAAGTATGGACCTCAAATATCCAAGGCCTTCACTCAAACCTTTCAGATCTTTCCATACAGGTTGCCACTGACAAACCACACATAATCTGCCTAACAGAAACTTTTCTCCCCCAAGACGTGTCTGACTCCCAAGTATCTCTCACTGGTTCCTCCCTCCTCGGGTTTGACAGACCTGAGCCTCGCCCTGGTGGAGGAGTTGCTCTCTTCATCAAACACTCTATTCCTCACTCTCCATGCACTGCCCTCACTCCCCCACACCCCCAGGAAAACCTCTGGCTACGGCTTCCCCTCCACTCCCACCTCATGTTTATATGTGTACTGTACCGTCCACCAAACAGTGATGACTCCATCTACACCTCACTATCTGAAAACATGGACCAACTTCTATCTTCTCATCCAAACTCTCTCTTCCTCATATGTGGTGACTTCAATTGTCATCATGCCAGTTGGCTAGGTGTGGGTACCTCTGTTACCTGTCATGGCACCTCAGCAAAATCTTTCTGCGACTCATTGGGACTGACTCAATCGGTCAACTTCCCTACCCGGATCTCAGCCAATGGTACTCCCTCTCTTCTGGATCTGATTTTGACAAATTTCCCTGACAATATCTGCTGCTCTTCCTTCGTGCCAATCGGTTCTTCTGACCATGCCCTTGTCAAAGTGGACATCTCTCTGGCTATTATCAGAGAACCACCTCACCACCGTCGAGTCTGGCATTTCACTCCATCTGACTGGCAGGGTCTCCAAGCAGCCCTCAAACTTATAGACTGGTCTCCTATCTCTACTTTCTTCAACATCAACTCATCCTGGGAATTTTTTCAAAGAAACTTGCTCTCCCTCATCCACAGATTTATCCCCTCTCGTCTTCACTTGTCCTACCCTTCCTCCTGCCCTTGGTTCACTGAAGCTTGTGTTGAGGCAGTTATCCTGAAACAACTTGCCTTTGCCTCATTGAAAGCAAACCCAACAGAGGGAAATCTCAGTTCCTTCCATAAAGCTCGGAACAAGTGTGTGGCTTCCCTCAGGAGAGCCAGAAAACAACATCTTTCTCATCTCAAGTCTGAACTGTCAAACCTCTCTCCCTCCTCAAAATCCTGGTGGCGTCTAATCAAATCTGTTTCTGGTGAATGTTCCCCCTCCATCCCTCCCTTAGCTCAAATAGCAGCACTGCTGATACCACACGTGAAAAAGCTGAATGCCTAAACTCGGTGTTTGCAGCTAAATCTTGTGTCCAAAACCCATCACTTTCTCTACCCAACTGTCCCTGGACTCTGTGTCCTTTTCTCCTGACAAGGTGGAGCGCTTGCTGTCAAACCTCGACTCAGATTCTCTAACCGGTCCAGACGGCATCAGTCCCCGTGTCCTCAAAGCCTGATCTTCTGCTCTTGCTCACCCTCTCTCTCTGTTCTATTCACCCTCTCATTTGCTCAAGCCCATCTGCCATCTGCTTGGAAATCAGCAAACATCACTGCCCTGCACAAAAAAGGTGCAAAAACAGATCCCTGCAACTACAGACCAATCAGCCTTCTCCCAATCATCAGCAAGGTTATGGAATCCATCATCGCTTCAGACATCAAATCCTTCCTCTTCTCCATTATACACTATACACTTCTCAAACTCATACAATGACCTTAAGAATCCCCATTGATTGCAATATTATTTGGTTCTATTTCATTTATTCTTACTTTAGATAACAGTTAGACCAACCCGATTCAATTCACATCCACATTACATCAGAGAGTTTTATTCTAACTTGGTACTTGGTCAGTTCCAAGGAGTACAAGCCACTGAGATACTATACTTCCTCACGTGCTTGCACTCCCACAATTTTATATTTCAAAGCATTTTATACTTTCATGAGAGAGAGGTTGGGGTGATATTCACCCAGACTATAGACGTGTCCTTTAGACGAAAAGCCACTTCGTACATTTCTAAGCAAAGGTTCATTTATCAGCTCGGTCACTCTGCTCCAGAACAACACATTTCTTATCATTTAGGGCAAAAGCCTTTTGGCCAGAAATGACAGCCAATTCAACTTGCAGCATAAAAGTTACATTTCTGAAACTCCATTTGTTACAATTTAAAATACATTAATATAAATTTTTCCCCCACAAAGGCATCAGCCACCATTTATTGTGTGTGTGTGTGTGTGTGTGTGTGTGTGTGTGTGTGTGTGTGTGTGTGTGTGTGTGTGTGTGTGTGTGTGTGTGTGTGTGTGTGTGTGTGTGTGTAACTGTGTCCGTGGGCCCGTCTAACAAGTAGAGAATTGTTAAGTGCTTTGTGTGATGTAAATGATTTCATTGCATTTCGTATAGTCGGTATAGGTCTGCTCTTCCGTGCTTCCCTAGTTCCGCATTATTATTAATAAATACCCCAATTGTTAAATGTTTTCAGCTCGTCGCGTCGATTCTTTCTTTGACTGAGCATTTCGTGTGTTGGTAGTTGAAAAGCCGTTGGTTTGCCGTAAAAGGGGGACATTTTGACCGACGGTTCTCGGCGATTAAGCTGCTCGGAATCGCGCACGGGACAGGCTCGCTTAAGCGGTTTGTTCCGTACGAGTTCCGTCGAGGGTGGAATACCCTCGGTAGTTGGATCACGTGGGTATTTAGGTAAATTGAAGTTGGCAATCGACCCTACCCCATGTGGTCTGCCCATTGGCGTATTCAGTTCTTGCACAACGACCCGTCGACTTTGGAGTTATCCGGGCGGCGATCTATATTCTGGGCGATCGGTCGGGCCGGCTCGACTTGCGGCTCTGTCAGAGTGGTCGACCCGTGGCCGACCCCTGGCAACGTAACAATATATATATATATATATATATATATATATATATATATATATATATATATATATATATATATATATATATACATATACACATAATATACTTGTAGATATGAATACATATATGTTAGGTACGAAAGTGAGTGGATGATTTGGGTAGGTGACACGAGAACAAGCCAATTAGACTTTGGTTAAGGTCCAGATGGAGATCTGGCCTATCAGTGGGATACAAAACATCAACTCTTCAGCCTGGCATAGGTATGCGTGCTACCGAGTGCCGTTGTAGTTCCGATTAGGGATTGATTGATTCATTTATTTTAAACACTCGGGCATGGTATTAAAATTCTTTGCACACAATGTCTCAATCCACTCTCTGCTTTAAAAGTCACTCTTCCTTTACCAGCGCTGCTGCATCCAATTATTTTTCACACATTGATTTTACATACCTTATCACAAGTCTATCAAGCTTTCTTTTCTGAGAATTTATCAATATGTCCTTCTTTAGTGACTAATAATGCATTCTTCTGGTGGGGTCTGCACTGAGCCAACATGCTCCAGAAGATATGTCAGGTGCTTTGCTTTGAGACTAATAATAGTCTTGAACTTTTCAGCTCTTGACTTAGGAAGGTCATCGCGAATGCAGTCTGATTATTTGTTCAAGAGCAGCAATACATAAATATCCCCTCTCTTTCCACTTCAATGCTTGGGGGCATCCCGTGCTTATCATTTAAATCCCAGTATCACGTATGGTGAGTGATATCCGCAGGAGTAATGGAACGTGCACTTTTGATCTGCACAGCCACCTGTCATCAATGCCTTTCCCATATGTTAACACACAAGTTTATCCCACAAAACCTTCTTGTATTGCAAGACTATTCCACTTTTCTTTGAATATGTGACCCACACATTTCCAATGATATACTCTTCACAATTTGTTTTTCCTTTTACGTACAAATATGTTCACATACTGGAAGGATGATGTCAGTGGAAGCCAAAGTTGAGTTGTAATGCAAAATCAACATGGCTGTCTAAAATGTGTGCAAATTGACAATGAAGCCAATTTTGACAATAATGCAAAATGACAATAATTCTTTAAATTATACAGATGAGTTTACATTGGCAGAAACGACTTTAATGAAGTTTGTGATCACCATTGACTCCGATACAAGCTTGGACACATCTTGCTATCAATCAGATGATCCAGCTATTGCTGTGAACTTCCACCATTGCCACTTTCAGTTGATCAAGAAACTGTGGGAAGAACTGCTTTCCTCGGTTGGACCAGGAATGGTCAATCAGATTAAAATCTGGAGAACATGCATGGCAGTCCGTGTGAGTGATGTTGATGTTCTGAAGTGCAATATCAACAATGTGAATGGTGTGCAAGTGTGTTCTCAACCATAATGAATTGAACCTTGCAGTTACTCAGAGGAACAGCTACAGCAATATCACTAATCTCTGCATCTTTTAATACTCCTCTAATTGATAACAAAATCAGTTTTTCATTCCACCAACTTGAATACCAACCCATATCATCAAGTTGTTACCAACAATCTGAACATGCTGCCTCATGGCTTTCTTTGCAAGTTGCTGTCCACCTCTTCTCCAGACTCCAGCACTTCCATCGTTGAAGTCAAAACAGAATATACAATTGTCAGTGAAAATATAAAGGTACAAATAATTCACTCTACAGTTATTAAGTTGTTGGTGATTGTTGCAAGTGTTGCTATTCATTTTGCTGTATTCGGGTTAAGTTATGGAGCAGTGATCTTTTTGACCTCACACCACTGGCATTGAGCTCGTTGCAAAATATCTGAGTTTTTTAAATTCAATTATTGATTGTTCTTTGGACATAATTCTGGAGTGATTGGGCTGTTGAAAAGTGATTTTCTGATAAGAATGATAAGATGACAATCCTAATGAAAATGATGGATTCCTAAGAACAGTGCAACCTGAGAGCAACCTGAGTGGTCTCTCCATGAACTGTCCAGGCTGATAGTACCTTGGCACTGCCATAGAAATGGCATGGCGATTAACAATGTTTTGGGAGGCAACTGCAGTCTGAGACCCCCCCCCCCCGCCCATCCCCTTCAACCATACACATTGCTTGATCCATCTCATTCTTCCATGAAATGTTGGTGAGCCATTCCTACAGGGTATTGACATGGGTCATTTGCAGGCATGTAGAATTTGTGGGAGACTTGATATATATTCAGTTAATTTGAGAATAATTGTAACATCACATGTTGCACATCTACTTTTTCTTGCCATGGTTTGTGTATATGTGTCTCGGAAGTTTCTGAACTGTGAATCCTTAGTTGATATGTTTTTTTTGTGAGTTATACACACATTCCAAATAGTCCATCTTTCAGTTCCTTGATACCAATCCTTCTTGGCATTATTGTGTCCGCTATGTTGCAAAGTATAAACCAAAGACCAGGCCGGTGATGGATAATCTTTCACAGCCTTGGTGTTGGGATTTCAGATTTTGGCATCCTCTACACACGGACGTGTTCCCTTATGCTCAGAGAGAATGACCTCCAAAGTGAAGGTCACGGTTCCAGATTTGTCTCACATAACTGTTTGAAAATTGTTTCCTGCATTGCTCGTCATCCTGTATGTCCATTTATATCTTCTCTTGCATTATTTTTCTGATTATGTATATATTTTTTTCCGACTTGTTATTACCTTTCATTTAATTATTTGCATTTCAATCTGTGAATTAATTGGCTAGTTGCTGTTGCTAGTCTTGATGGTCTTAGATATTTCTGTGAGAAAAGGAAGTGCATAACATGTTTGAAAACTGTGTTCATATGTTAAGATGGTGATCAAGCTATTTGCCCATTTTATGTCCCATTTTTACCATTAACACGGTTTTTTTTTTAACTTTAAAACTATCAAAAATATGTTGATGGTGTTGAAGACCCATACTCTTAACTGTGTATTGGAGGTAAATCATAAAGTCGTGAATGTTTCCATTGCTGAGAATCTTTCTGGAAGTGTTGCCACTCTGTTCATTATAGGGTGTGGATAATTGATCCCTGAGCACTTTTGGCAATTAAACTCACACCGATGATGGTAATGCACCAAGGAGTTACCCACCTCCCCACCAAGCCACTCAAGTAATATAATGCACAAAGGCAAAATATTTTCTCCTGAAAATGAAAGATAAACAGAATGCCATAAAACCTCTCTTGATTCATCATCCATAATCTCCAACTAAACTTACAAGGTACATTGATATATTTAAAAATCATTGTCCTGCAGGTGCTGTCAGTAACCTTAATATACCTTATGCAATTATCAAAAGGTAAGATTTTCAAACTGTAGTGATTTCTGACCAACCATTATTGACAACCAATGACACCTAATATTATTGTTAAACAAAGCCTGCTCTTTCTCGTTGTCATGTTCAGAACTTTTTTTTTTAGAAATGGAAGCACAACAGGTGCTTTGCCAAATTTGTCTATACCAAATTACAGCACACAGGATGTCGAATCGCAACCAAAGTTTAATTCTTATGTGGAGGATAAATTATACAGGAAAAATTACATGGCTGTCACACTCTTCACAGCTGCTGCTGACAATGACAAGCACATACATGAAAGCATCCAATTTTTCACATCTCCAGCTGTGTCACAAAATTGCAAACAATTGTCTTGGGTAGGGTGAAAAACGGCCAAATGGTCCCCTTTTTATGGCTACTTGTCTGGCATCTACGAATGTCAACAAACGACAAAATGGGACAAGACAGAAATACACATAATTCATGCTGAGAACTGTAATTAAATGCCTTGATCCAGCTCAAATGTCTCCTTTGCCTATGAGCTCTAAAAGGACCTGTTTGGTGTCGGAAATGCTATCCAGCTGATGAAAATTACTTCTCTTAATTGCAGACCAGAACTCAAGTATATTCTCACTCCCATGAAGACTTTCCTTAAGAAGAAAATAAAACAATCATGATTAGATACTCCAGTTCCAACCCAATGTCTTTCCTCTTTCCAGAGTATTGGTGCTGCTGAAGCAAATACACTTGGGGATTTGCCATTGCTTTTCCCAGTGGTAATCAGGACAGAAATTTGTAATTTCACCTGGATGCTGGCACGAAATGGCCTACTCTTGCAAAATAAATGAATAAATAAATGAGGTATGGTATCTAAAACATCTAACACACAGTAAATGTAAAAATAGGACTTCCAGATTAATGTCCTGAAGGACTGTACTGTACTTTCATTAATACAATTGTCACAGTTTATGTCGGATCAGGAATTGAACCAAGAATAAACTACTCAAACATATTGTTGTGGACCTGGGGTCACGGGGGGCACTGCGAGGCTGTCCCTGGTTTCTCTCTGGACTCACCAGGAATCGAGGTCATTGCACAAAATAAGTTTGTGTCGCGGCGGGTCGCTAATCGACCCTGAACACCAATAATTTAACCACGTGACCCAGTGTCCTCCATCTGACTACCGTTTAACTGGGAACACACAGTCTCCTTATCAGGGAAATTGCACCCTCGATGTGTACTTGCGGTACTTACTGTATGTATCAGGTGCAGCCGTGTGAAGCTGCCAAATATGCATGGGCTAATAAGCAGATATTTGGAGTATAACTTGCCGGCTATGCTAATGTATGAACCATGCTGGAGCAATGGAGGAAAAGACGAAAATAATCTGGGTACATTAATACCAAAGCAAATTAATTTTTACAAAGCGAAGAAAATTATGTGACACAGTAATGGGTTTATTTACAAAGATGTACTGCAGGGGAAAGCAAGAAATTGGTGCATGCAATGAAATAAATGCAATATTCACAAAAGAAGATGTGCAGAGTTACCCCGAATAACTTGTACAGTCTTAACTTATGTTGTACATGACAGGTGCCATCACACACACACACACACACACACACACACACACACACACACACACACACACACACACGCACACACGCACACACGCACACACGCACACACGCACACACGCACACACGCACACACGCACACACGCACACACACACACACACACACACACACACACACACACACACACACACCAGAGGAAAATTAGAGGTAGCCCAGAAAGAAAGAGACAGTCAAGGTGAAGCGACCTCATGGTACCTGGCGTGGTTGGTGGACCGGCGCAACCAAATTGCTTAGGTACGGGGAGGAGGGAGGAAAACTGGAGGTGTCTATGGTGTGGGAGTGAGAGATGCAAATGCAGTACAGTGTGTCGTGCGGCATGCTTCAAGAAGAAAATGTGTGAGGTGCGAGTCAGTAATGCTCTTTCAGTTTGTGCATCTCTTTGTGGACGAGACATAGATGGGAGAGAAAGATGCATGAGAGACTTTAAGAGATGTTTGAGGGTCTGTAAATGTGAGTATTGGCTGCTGAATGCAGCCTAAAACTGAGAACCAATGATCCGGAGGTGGACCCGGCCAATTGTGGCAAACGCGTGCTCCACTCCGATTTCCTCGCTTGGCTACTCCGCCCTCTCCATTCAGTGGTGCTGACTCATGGTGAGATTAACTCAGACACTGGAGAGCTCTCGTATGACCGCTTTGTGGAGCCAGGATGAAGGAGAGAGAGATTTTGAGCCAAATTGCTCCTTTTATGGGGCCTGAGCGAGGGAGTTGCTAAGAATAAGATCAAACGACCCTGAAGGCATTCCCGAGCTCCCTCATTGGCACATAGCACTCATCCTGCACGATAGCCACGCTTCGCCAGGCTTCAGAATCGAAAATGGCTTCAGTCACTCTTGAACTTGGCCATGCATCGGAGCTCCATAATTAACATTGGGTGAGGGTCTTCGGGAGTGCTCTAAAGCCCTAAACGTGCGCTGGAATGCATTTAAGCGTGTTTATTTGGGGAAGCTCCAGAGCTATCCGTACGTCTTCGAATGAACCCCAGCACATGTTTGCGCTACAAGTTACATGCGGAAACACCCCGATTCTCATTGTCCTTGTTCCTTTTGCATCCACAGAGATGGTGGTGAGCGTCCAAGGGCTTGATTGCAGTTGCGGTGGTTATAGGAAGGTGAGAAGCATTGTGGCGTTTGTGGTGAATAGATTGGAATAGGTTGTTGTCATCATGGCGTTTTGACGAAGAGGTTGGGGTAGATGATCGTAGTTGTGATGTTTGTGGTGAAGGCATGGAGTTAGGTTGTTGTGGGGATTTTTAGAAGAAACTAGATGACCCGTGAACCCGATGGGTTCCCTTTGTGACAGCAGTTGATGAAAAAATCATTTCAAGAAAATAAAAAAGATTGCTCCAGCAAACTATACCACTGAGGTTGTTTGCATTGATCAAATTCTCCCAAAGAGAACTTGACTAAATCGGGAATTGATTTTTTAATAATTTTTTTTTTGACCAATTTTAACGAGACTTGATATTGCACACCACAGGAGAATGGTGAGTAAGGTGAGCTGAAAATTTTTGCACTATCATTTACCGTTTTCGATATATTTTGGGAACATAATACTTACATACATACATATATACAAGATGAGAGTTTTAGTAATATATTAGACGACCCGTGAACCCGTTGGGTTTTCCTTGTGACAGTAGTTGATAAAAATATCATTTCAAGAAAAAAAACAAAAGATGGCCCCAGCGAACTATACCGCTGAGGTTGTTTGCATTGATCAAATAATCCCAAAGAGTAAATCTAAGTAAATTTACTCCAAAGAGTAAATTAACTAAATCGGGAATTGATTTTTTAATAATTTTTTTCGTTGCCCGATTTGAACGAAACTTGATATTGCGCGTCAATGTGAAAAAAACAAAACGTAGAAAAGAAAGTCGAATAAATTATTGTGTGTAATCTTCTAAACACAATTTTATTTATGAATGAACACGGAAGTATGAGATCAAAATGGCGATGTTTATTTTATGCTTAAAAATAAATAGTTCTTTGTCTATACTCAATGTTTGAGATTTTTAAATAAATAATTTCAAGAAAAAAAAGATAGCTCCAGCGAACTATACCGCTGAGGTTGTTTGCATTGATCAAATTATCCCGAAGAGTACTTGACTGAATCGGGAATTGATTTTTTAATATTTTTTTTGTTGCCCGATTTTAACAAAACTTGACACTGCACACCGCAGGAGAATGGTGAGTTTTGTGGCACAACATTTTTTGTGCTGTCGTGTACCGTTTTGGCTGTATTTGGGGAACATACATACATACATGTGTGTGTGTGTATATATATATATATATATATATATATATATATATATATATATATATATATATATATATATATATATATATATATATATATATATATATATACCAGATGAGAGTTTTAGTTATATAAAGATGTGGAGTGGTTATGGTAAGCATTGTAGCATTGTGTTGAGTATAATAAATGTCTGAGGTGAGGCGACAGTTGTATTTTAGCATGCAGTCTAAACGGAAAATGGTGCATGTATGCAAATGAACTTTGCTGTGTACTCTCACATTCTTGGCATTGCCACCATATTGCATGCATGCTTGCGTGGTTTGCGTTTGAAGTAAAGTAAAGTAAAGAGATGAAAGAACAGAAAGAATAAAGGATTGAAGACCTAACTAAAAGCCCTACGCAACGCACCTTTCACATTTAACCACGAGATATATGGAAAGGGCGAACTAAACAAATACTCATTAAATAACTGTCTGAGGATCACTATATATTGGGTGTCATTGCCTCAGAGTAGGGCCGGTTTTACAGAACCACAACACCATCCCCCTCCCTTTTACTAGACTCGTCCCGAGTCGGTAAGCATTCATGTGGCATGTGGGTGAAGCTTTCCCTCTAAAAAATGTTTTACCTATATGTCCCTGAGTGTGACATTTCAATTACATGTCCCAAAAATAATAAACCTAATGCGTTGCGTAACTAAGCTAACGGACTCGCATGGACAACCTTTTCCTAAATTTCCAGAATTTAATTAAACACATACAGGTGGGCTCACAACAATGACTGTACAATCCGAATATTTACACCACCTTTGAGTTACCCTGTCAGCACATACTTTATTTCGCCAATACTTTTGATATATTCCACCAATCTTTTTGTTTTTGAAATGTAATTCCATTCTAAAGCAAAGGTTATTGGTTCACGAGTCAGTAAGTGACGACTATATTCGTTATGGGTGTGTGTCTGTGTGTCTGTCTGTCTGTCCCGAGCATAGCTCTGTGGGTTTTGATCCGATCCTGATAAAATTTTGGTGGGAGGTTTATATCATGATCTGGTTGTGTTTTCCTGAGAATGGGCGTGGTGCACCTATTATGGGTGGAGCCACGCCCAAAAAACCTGTGTTTTTAGGGGTAGCCAATTTCAAGTTACATCTTCACCGAGGGGGTTTGTCGAACCTAGCAGGGGTTTCAGTATTTGATTAGCCCAATGGCACCTGCATAGCCCCACGGAGCTCGATTTTTCATTTTCGTCTCAAGGTCAAGGTCACAAGGTCACGAACTCAGAAAATGTCAAAAAAATCAATAAATTGGGCATCGAGCTCCTCGGGTTTTCAACTGTTTCGAATGAAAGTTGGTAGGCAAGTAGTGCTCTTCGAGTACTACAACTTTCATCATTTACGTTTTTCCCGATTCCCGCCAGTTTTCCCGTGGCGTCCCCTCGAAGGTCAAAGATTAAAAAAGGCGAACCGTGTACATTGCTGGTGAACCATTGCCGTCTCCGGACTTGTTTTAATTATAATGGCTAAATGATACATTGAGATTTAACTCATCGTGAAATGCTTAAATTCTCATTTAATACTTTATTGGTTATATTATAAGTGACATCAAGGTCGACTTATGTGCACACTCTTGACAGAGCATCAGGGTGCTCACAATAAGTTATGAACCTCGCTGCCTACGAAACAACCCTGGACATGTTACTACTCCATCACAGGCTAACGGATTATTGTCGTAGGTTATCGCAAGAATTTGACCTGTATGCTGGCAAACAATGGCCTCTTCTTGCAAGTGTATCCTTACAACAATTCACAGACTGGTGTTTGTGTGTTTGTTTGTCGTGCTACTCCTCCTACAGTTCTAAGCCAATTTCATCCAGACTTGCGACAAAGGATCAGCATGACCCCAAATAATGTTTCGGGTGTTATCTTTGCCATTGGTCTTGGGAGTGGGGTAGGGATGCAAATTCTCTTTGTAAATGGGTATCATGTAGCGCCGCCACCAGGTGGGGGGGGGGGGGGTTGGGGGTATTACAAGTCTCCACCATTTACAGTCCCGTATTCCTGTCCCCATGCTTTCCAGTGCTGAGGTGCTTTGAATTGTAAGCAGTCGGTATTTTTTTTGCTTCATGCTTGTAACCAGGGTTATTACCTTCGCATTCCGCGAAAGGTTATGTTTTGGTCGGCGTGTATTTATTTATTTATTTATTTATTTGTAATCTTGTGATTCGTATAACTCAAAAAGTATTAAACCAAATTGCATGAAATTTGGTGGGATGATTGGTTATTAGCCAGGAAGCATTCGATTAGATTTTGGGATCGTTCGGGTCAAAGGTCAAGGTCAAGGTCACGAAAAGGTCAAAATCGTCTTTTTACGATAACACGGTCAATTTTTATTCAATTTGCATGCAACTAACGCCAAAATGTTCAGAATTCAACGCCTCATCTTGTGATATGCAATATGACACAATGACGCCCATACTCTTGTTACCGGTTAGGGGTCAAAGGTCAGGGGGGTCACGACCTTGAAAAATATGCGGTTTTTGTCATAACGCGGTCAATTCTTGTCCGCTTTACAGGAACCCAGCAGCAAAATGTTCAGAATTTAATGCCCAATCTTGTGACACAATGACGTCGTAACACATGCCACCGGTTGGGGAAAAATGTCGGGGGAGGGGGTCACGCCCTTGAAAAATATGCGGTTTTCAGCATAACTCAGTCAATTCTTATTCGATTTGCATGAAACCAGCATCAAACCAGTTCCCCACACTCATACCAAGAACAAAAAAAGTAGTGGCAGCGAACGTATGCGCTCTATGAGTGCCCATTCTAGTTTCTTTTTCTTTTTGCGTATAAAGAGCTGTCAGTTGCCTATACACCGCCTAAATAGAGGTATGTGTCAGAAGAACATGTCACGTGCTTGGAACAAGGTCACCTATAGGGCGGGTACTCTGCTAGTTATTATATAAGACACCATCATGTCTTTAACGTCCATCAGTAAGTGCAAGCAAATGGAACACTTGGCTGACCAATCCTCCAAAGCTTGCCGCACTTGTTGATGCAACACTCTGACTTCAAAACCCCAGGTTGTCAGTTAATGGCCAGGTCAACAATTGAACCCTGACTATAGAGCTCAAATACGAGTATGCTACATCTGAGGTAACCTGCCAGGCTCATACATAACATATCAATACATCACAATTCTGAGTTTAACTTCGTTTCAGTCCCCAAAAACATTTTTTTCACATTTTGTGTATCAATGTGACTGGCAGTCGCACTTTTATCACCATTGTGACAATGCTCTCCGGCTCTGAACGGAAAATGGGGTATTGTATAATATGTGTTCAGGTTGTTTGACAAAATGGCCTCCACCGGTGTCTGATTTCCTTATATTGTTTGAGCCGGGATTGAAAGCAAATTGGTCATCCTCATTTTACTCTGACAATCAACAATATATATATATATATATATATATATATATATATATATATATATACATATATATATATATATATATATATATATATATATATATATATATATATATATATATATATATACATATATATATATATATATATATATATATATATATATATATATATATACATATATATATATATATATATATATATATATATATATATATATATATATACATATATATATATATATATATATATACATATATATATATATATATATATATATATATATATATATATATATATATATATATATATATATATATATATATATATATATATATATATATATCCATATTCTGCATTTTCCTTCCAGGAAAGGAAAGTGTTCGAGGATATTCTTCACCATTCCTTGCTTTAGCTGTACTCAGGTGTTAATGATCAATGATGTTTTCTAATTCATAAATACTAATTCCAACATGAGAATGAGATTGGATGTTTCCGTTCCTTGCGTTCCAACTTTGAATTTTCTCAAGCCTGGCTGCGAGTGCTGTGCAGAATGGTTTTTGCTTAATGCTGCTCCTGCTTCATTGTGAATAATTCTATTGGAACTAAAACCTGTGTGTCTTTGCCAAACTCATTACACAGTGATTAATTGTTCTTGCCTGTGGGATTGTACCCGACTGCCGAATTATTAGCATTCTGCGGCTGTGTCATGTGCAGAAGTTTGACATTGGTTCAACCTTATGGCACAAAAATTCAATAGACAGCAATTAGTTTGTCCCAAGCTGTTGGGTTGTCCAGACAAGTTTTACAATAAACGTGTCGATAAACTCAGAGTAGTTTATGTAATTCAATGTTGCTAAGGGATTGTTACTGTGTGTATAGAAAGCCTGACTTTGCAGCAGGGTACATCACTCGTGTTTCTTCATTCAAATTGCTCTGGTTTCCATTATTTACTTTTTTGTTTGTTTGTTTCCTCCTTTGCTTTTATAAATTAGGCTTTCCTTGATGAAGTCATAATTGCTTATTTTATATTGGAATTTACAAAAAAATGGTATTTGAGCAGGGGTGTGTTCAGTTGGAGTGTTAGACCAAATAATAATTTTAAAATACCAGTTGATCAGATTTGTTTTGTTTTTTTTCCAAAAATGGCTTCAGTACTTTACGACAGTTTCGGAACTTTAGTTCACGTCCATATATGGAAACAGATGAAAAGTTTCTTCATAAATGAAGCTTAAGTCATGAAAATGATTTGTCACTTTCACGCAAGTTGTCTACATTCTGCATTGGTTGCTCAATTTGCTAGTTTTAAAACCAGTCGTATTTTGCATAATTTTAATCAGAAGTGTGCACTGAATTTTACTGCAGTGTCCGTGATGGAACGTACGTTTGCAGACATGTACACAAATCAGTGTTGCTCACATATCGCACACCGAAACTGAAAGCAGCAGTGAACGGAAAGCGGCAGTACAGCTCTCCACGCTGCATCTCAGTAGAAGCTATAAAAACTCAGCATCGACATTGGGAAAATGATCGGTTCAATGAATGGTGCAAGAATCGTACATGAAGACATGGATTTTTGGGGGGTTGTTTGACAAAATAATACATCATAGAAAATACACCCGAGCGGGAATTACGGTCAGCTCGGATACAAAATTGGTGCAACCAAGTGTTAACCAACCTTATTGACTACGGAAAGTGAAAACAGAATTCAAATTAAACGCTTGAGGCCGCTCGAAGCAAAAATCTCCATATTCTAGGAATCATTCCCAACATCATTATACAATTTTAAAACCCACGTTTATGGCCATGAAATAAATACTCTTGAGTGTGTGCATTTAATGGCTGTATCCAGGACAGAGCTGGACCCCAACTAAAAAGGACCCTCAGGCCACCGAGAAGCTCAATCACTCGCTGTGTGCACGTCTGCGTGGTGTCACGTGACCAGCCAGCTCGCCGTCGGATGAAATGCCCTAAAAAAATGTTTAAACGTCCGTTTTTCAGTGGAATTCTTTCAGGTACTTGTAGAGCACATCCCCAAACCATCTAAAATATAAACATTAATCTCACAGACGCGACGAATAAGTAGTCCCTCAGGAGGACAGGTTACGAGGTGAAGCAGTGAACGGAAAGCCTGTGGTGTCCCTTCCAGAGTGTCACGGTTATTTGAATTGAATATATTTTCCTCATGAAAAGTGTGTTTCTGAGCAGATTTGCACGAAAAGTATCTTCATTAAACGTGTAGCTACACCAGAAGGTCTCACAAGTGAAAACAGAAATCAACTAGAACTTAAGACAGCCTCGTTATATGGCATGGAAACGGATGGAAGCCAATGGAAGCTACCCCTCGCTACAATGCATTCCACACAGAGCGAGGATATAAACTTTCAATTTTCACAAAAATTGATGCAACTGAGTGTTAATCAATCTTAGTGATTATGAAAAGTGCAAACAATTTAAATTGAACTTAAAATAACCACACGAAGTCGTGTTGAAGTCAGCGGACCTCGTGTTTCCCAACAAACAGGGCAAGACGACAGAGGTAACGAGAAACTAGTTGGTCGAATTAAATCTTCTTAATAATCCATATGAAACCCATTATGCATTATAGCCATCCTGTGCTTCCTTATAGGCCATTCGACCGATCGGTCATTTTGCACTTGATGACCCTGTAACCTTGACCCCGAGGGGAAAATACGAACAAGGGTTCAGACTATCTATAGAGAGTAACTAGTATTATCATCCTGTCAAGTTAGAACTCAATCAGCCGAGACATCGAGGAGGAGATAGAAAAATAAAAATTGTTGACTGACGGATGGACAGACAGACACAGACAGACGGATCTGTGGACATCGAACGGTTATATTAGGTCAGCGAGCTGACCTAAAATAGACGACTTCAAAAAAACAATCAACTGGTATTTTATTATTATTATTATTATTATTATTATTATTATTATTATTATTATTATTACTTGGCCTTGCCAAGTTGCTTGGAGAGCACTTACGAAGTGGCTTAAAGTTCCACAGAATCAGAAATTCATGTTTGCTTTAATGAATAGATCTTGCTTCACTGAACACAATCATTTTCTTCTTGAATAAATATCTTGAAATGAAGATTTTAGTGTTCTTTTGGTGTCCTTGTACTCTCGATTGCCTCTGCCCCCCCCCCAAAACGGTGATAGGATTACGTGACACATCACGTGACCCATTACGTCTTCTTCAGAACACAAGTGGTGACACTGGTGTCAGCCATGCCGCTTGTGTCGACAATTGCATTTCCAATTACTTGATGATTTACTAATTTACCAGTTGTTATTGCTGAGTATTTCTTCGACGTCGTCCCGATTGTTGTGAACACCAGGTATTTCATGACCGATGTCACCCCCAATTTCCACCTCGGGTTCATTCATGTCCGGTCTGACAGCATTTTCTACATCATGATTTTGATGATCGATGTAATCTGAAGATTCTTGATGGGAATATTTTTTGTCAAATTCACTTTCTGACGAGTTTGAAGCAAGTTGTGCAGCCATCATTCTTTGCGTGCTGAAACAATCTTACTGGTGATGACGTCACACAGGACACAATGATCACAGAGGTTTTCTGGAATTTTTGGGGGCAGTACCAGCAGATTGGCTTTTTAGAAACTTTAACACCTCAAAAAATTATTACAATTAAGAACCACATTCAGTTCTTTGTTTATTACTTTAAAATCAATATCGACACATCAACAAAATTTTTAATTTCTGATACTGTGGACCTTAAAGCACTCTTGCAAGCGCTCCATTCAAAACCATTGAAAAGGAATGGCTGGCTTGGCAAGCGCGAACTAGCTACTTGGTAATTGAACTTACTCCTGGGTGTATCAAAAAGTTGTGGACAGATTTGGCCGAAACCTGGTGTACAGGTTGGGTGTGTGTGATAAGAACTAAATTATTAAATTTTGGTGAAGATTCGGATCCAGAAACGAGAATTTAAAAATTGATTCTTCAGCATTAAGAGATACGGCCAAAAACTAAATATAGCAAGATATCTCAAAATGCTGTGGACAAAATATAACAAAACTTGTGTTCCGACAGAATCCTATTTATTTTTTAGGTCAAAAGGTCATCATCGGCCAAAGGTCAACAACTTGGGTGCAATTTCTAAAATCCTAAATTTTCATCCGATTGACTTGAAATTTTAACAGGATTTGCATATCAGGTCAATGAATTCAACCACTAATTATTTTTCAGGTCAACATAAGACAAACTTATAAAATGAGAGATAGGGCCAAAAAGTAGATTTGTCATGATAGCTCAAAAAGTTGTGGACGAGTTATGACAAAACGAGGTGGATGATTTTGACCCATCCATCCATCCATCCATTGGGACCATACTCTGTACAGAGCTTTGGTGCTGCCTCAGCAGTCCCCTTGGCTATCGAACACAATCCTGGATGGGTCACCACTCCGACACAGAAAACCAGCATGTTGGCACTCATTTTGCTGACCTTAGAAGGATGACAGGCAGAGTCAACCATACCTGGTATTAATTCAACAGCTGAGTGGGATTTGAACTCAGGATTCTTTGATCCCATGCCCACCACCCTAACGATTAAGCCAACACCAGGCTATGATTTACATAGGCGATGAGAACAAGTTGATTCGATTTTGGTTGAGGTCCGGATACATATCCAGCCTATTAGTGGGATACAAAACCGAAACTGTTTAGCCTGGTGGAGGTATGTGCTCTTGAGTGCCATTCCAATTACCCTCGCCAGAGGAGAGGATATTGCATTTGGGTACATTTATTTGTCTGTCTGTTTATTATTTGCAAAAATTGAATATTTTTCAAGTGTATTGGTTGGTCTTTTTTTTTTTTTTTTTTTTTTTTTTTGTATACCTTGTAATAATGTCTTGTGCATTATTCTGTCTGTCTGTTTGTTTGTTAATTTCCCGAATCCTTCGGATTTTGGCAATTATGTTGGTCGGTTGTGTGTGTCATTCTGTGTGTCTGTCTGTCTTTCTATTTGTTTGTGTGTTTGTTTACCCTGTAGCAGCCACACCGTTTCAGCGATCATGACCAAACTCGGTACAGACGTCGGCCATGGTCCAACTGAGACACGTCGCTTTTGGTGAATCTAGGTCAAAGGTCAAAGTCAAGGTCACCGAAAAACCGAAATTCTTATTTTTGCAATAACGTCCGCTAAAATGGTCGCATCGACTTCAAACCAAATCTAAAATGTGCATCTTCCAATACTGCATCCAAGCATATGTCTGATTGGGGAGTCACACCAACACCCTTCTTAGCGGTCGGGGGTCGAATGTCAGGGGGGGGGGTTGGGTGAAAACTTTAAAATTGCGATAAAAATGTCATTTCAAGTCCGATTGACTTCCAAGTTATGATCATGACCAAAATAAGTGCTATAACTCATTAAACAGTTGCACTATCAACTGAAAAGAACCAAATTGGTTTCCAGGTTTTTGTTTTTTTCAGAGATCATGGAGATATGACAAAGGTATTCCGGCAATTCTTTGCTCAACGAGCAATTTCATTTGTTTGTTTGTCTGTTTGTTACTTGGCAAAAAAAAAAAAATTGACAAGTATGTTAATCGCTTCCAATGGTCTGTCCACTCACCTTTAATTGCCTACAGGTCACAATTTTAAACCGATCTTCATGAAACTTCACAAAATGGTGGAGTTGGTGTTCTGAGAGAATCCTGTTTATTTTTGAGGTCAAGAGGTCATTATAGGCCAAAAGGCAATGACTTTTTCAAATTTCTAAAATCCTCAATTTTCATCTGATTTACAAGAAATTTGAAGAATTTACAAGAAACTTACATTTACATTCTGATTTACAAGAAACTTACATTTCAGGTCACTGAATTCAACCACCAATTTTTTTGAGGTCAATATAGGCCAAAACGTCAATATGGGCCATATTTCTAAATACGGTCAATTTCCAACGGATTGACTTGAAATTTCAAGAGGAGTTGCATGTTTGATCATTTAGTTCAATTATTTTGAGGTCAAATTTTCTTTATGGATTTTGCAAGTATCGTGCTATGCATGACATCTTTCTTTGTTTGTTTGGCTGTTCACACAGAACATGAGTGTTTTACTCTGCAAACGCCTGGCGGATTGAAATGAAATTTTAACCATCGGAGTGACTCCTCATGGAGAATGTTGTAATGACAATTATGATATCGTAGATCATGTGGTGTGGCAGCCATGTTGGAAAAAAGGAAAAACTTTGGACCTCTATCTCTGAAACTGCACCAAGGAAAAAATTTGAAACCGCACATGGCAAATAAGGGTGAGTTTTTTTTGATGATGTCATAAGTGCTTTCATTATAATGTCATAATTGCATATGTAGAATGCTACATCCGATGAGTATGAAAAATTTTGAGGGTCATCAAGGGATAAATTGGTCCACAGACAAAGAAATTGATGATGTTATTGGTCATGTGCTTCGGCAGCCATATTGTATTTTTTTTAACAAACCTTTAAAAAACTTCACAAACAGCTGAACAGATTGAGGCTCATTGAGGTGAAACTACAGATATGACTGCCTATCCATGAGGACCAAAACGTTCACACATATGACATCAAAGGTCACATAGTTTGGCAGCCATATTGAATTTACCTTGAAAACTATAAAATTATTCTTCTCCAGAAGAGCTGGACAGATCAAAGGGAAACTTCACACAAATGTTCCCCAAGCCTTGGAGATACCAAGGTATTCATGAATAATTGATGTTACATGTTCTCGCAGCCATATTGGATTGAATGAAAATCTTCAGAAAATTCTTTCTCTTGAACTGCTACATCAATCAACATGAAACTTCAAAATTATGATCGAGTTGTGATGGGAAATATATGTTTTAAATTTCAACCTGATCGAGTGCATGGTCTGGCAACCAGAATTATTTGTTTTTTTGATCTAGGTTATTTTTAAATTTTATTTTGAATAAGTCTCACTTGGCTGTGCCTGGATGGGTTTCAGGGTAGAAGAGTAGCAGCTGAAATTCAAATCCTATCCAGGTCCCTCCTGATGACTTCATCTTTGCTTTTTGCTTGTTTGGGTTCCTTCTGATGACTCCAATGCAGGACTGTGCCTAATTGGTCTTCCATTTGATTTCAATTGAATTTATTTTAACCCTATTCTATAGTCAGGTCAGGTTCGATCTGTGAGCTGCTACAGGTACCATGTAAACCTGTACGAACCTGTTCCATGGTCGGGTTGTCGGCGACTAAACCGTCTCCCCCACCAGGTTTTCTGGTGAGGAGGGTGTTTGGATATGGACACCCAGCAGGATTAAAAACAAAACCTGTCAAAGGGCGGAGGAGCTCCTTGTGAGCCAACGGCCATCCATATCCAGTGCCCAACTGTGTCTGCGGACATCCTCCTGTAGTTGGGTTACTTCTTATTAGGAGGTTGGTGGCAGGATTGGCACTCCGGCCACCGTAAAACGCTTCATTCCGCAAAACGCAAAAACGCAAAAAAATCTGAAAACCCACTCCGTGGGAGTACCTCCTGTGCAGCTTCCCTTCGCAGGGCAGCTCACCGGATGACAGGATTGGGGCAAAGCCTTCGGGACCCACAATCTTTGATAGGAGGGAAACCACGGGGTAACATCCCTGGGTCAGATTGCGGGAGAGTGTGTCGGAGTGGTGCTGAGGTGTCATACACCAGACGGCGGTCTCCTTGGGTTAACCTGAGGCGGTCCCTTCGGGTGGGTGCCTGGAATGTCCTATCCCTAAGAGAGGATGATCACCTGTCTCTGTTATCATCTGAGGTCAAGCGTTTGGACATCGGGATTGCAGCTCTCTCTGAGGTTCGGAGACCGGATTGCGGCGAGATAATGGTGGGTGGTTACACCTACTATTGGTCTGGTCGCTCTGATGGTTACCATACCCAAGGAGTTGCTGTAGCTGTGTCCAATAAGCTGACCCCAATGATAATTGAGGTAACACCGGTCAACGAGCGTATTTCGAGATTAAGGATTCGCCACTCCTTAGGTGTCATTTCCCTGGTCTCTATTTATGCTCCGACTGAGGCGAGTGATCTCACCGTGAAGGACACCTTCTACGCCACACTCGAGTCTGTGGTTGATCAGTGCCCCAGACGAGATACACTTCTAGTCTTGGGGGATTTCAATGCATCAACTGGAACTGATAGGGATGGTTATGAGGTGTGTGTTGGTCCCCATGGGTCAGGAACTATGAACCAGAATAGCACTAAGTTCCTTGACTTTGCAAGAAGTCATGGACTTAGGGTGGCTGGTTCATGGTTTCAGCGCCCACAAGCTCATCGCTGGACTTGGTATTCCAACGCTGGCAGTGTGGCAAAGGAGATTGACCATGTCCTCATTGACAGTCGTTGGAGGATGATCCAGAACTGCAGGGTCTACCGGAGTGCTCAGTTCCTCAATACTGACCACAGGCTTGTCGTAGCAACTCTAAAGCTGCACCTTAAATCCTGGAGAATGGTACCATCCCAGCCTAGGCTGGATGTTGCCAAGCTCAGGGATGAGAGAGTAGCTGAGGAGTTTGCGAACAGGCTGAGTGGACACTTGGGGGGGTCTGGGTGCTTTGAGGGGTCCTGAAGAGTTGTGGAGCACCTTCAAGACCACTGTCCTTGATGTTGCCGGTGGATGCCTTGGAGTTCACCGCAGGGCAAAGAAGAATTTTGTCTCTCAAGGGACACTGGATACCATTGACCAGAGTCGCAGGGCCAGGCTGAATGGCAGAGCTGAGCTGTTCAGGGAGCTGAGGCGTAAAACTGTACGTGCACTGAGGGTGGACAAGGAGGCCTATGTGCGAGGAATCTGTGAGGGGGTAGAGCATCACCTGTGGACAGGTGATTCTCGTCCCGCTTACAGGGGAATTCGCGCATTACGTTCATCCAAGCCCATCCCTCGGAGCACTGCAGTTCGAGCAGAGAGTGGTAGGCTCTTGACAGAGGAGTCTGAAGTGAAGGCCCGCTGGGCCGGTTACTTTGAGCGGTTGTACCAGGCTGATCCCCCAGCTGTCGAGTTGGACGGTCAAGGGTGTTACAATCCCTGTTGCTGACCCTCGAATCAACTGTGGTCCACCATCACTTGTGGAAACACGGGCTGCGGTGAACCAGTTGAAACGGGGCAAAGCTCCAGGGATCTGTGGCATCTATGCTGAACTTAAGGCTGGTGGAAATGCTGCACTCGTGTCGTTGCATGCAGTTTTGTGCTCTGCCTGGAACACAGGCATCATCCCAACTGACTGGAAGAGGGGCCTTGTTGTCCCTCTCTGGAAAGGGAAGGGTGATCGCCAAGACTGCAACAACGACCGAGGGGTGACGCTGCTCTCAGTGCCGGGCAAGGTCTTTGCTCGGATAATTCTTGATAGAGTTCGCCACCATCTGCTTGAGCACCAGCATCCAGAGCAGTCAGGCTTTACACCAAAGAGTTCAACGATTGACCGTATCCTTGCACTTCCTGTCCTCACCGAACGCAGACGAGAGTTTCGGCAGGGGCTGCTTGCAGCCTATGTTGATCTCTGTAAAGCGTTCGATTCAGTGAATCGGGATGTCCTCTGGAGTATTCTTGGTCTTCGTGGGGTGCCACCGAAACTGATCAATCTGATGTCTGAACTCTACTCTGGTTCTGAGAGTGCTGTGAAGTGTGGTGGTACCATCTCTGACTTATTTCCAGTTGTTACTGGAGTTCGTCAGGGATGTGTACTTGCCCCCACACTTTTCAGCACTTGTATGGACTGGATTTTTTGGAGGATGTCGGAGAGATCAAGTTGCGGTGCATCGTTTGGCAATGTCAAGATCTCGGACCTTGATTTTGCAGATGATGCAGTCATCTTTGCGGAGACTTTAAACATCCTCTTGGGGGCCCTCGAGGTGCTGAATGAGGAGTCGGAGCCGTTGGGATTACGGATTTCTTGGGTCAAAACTAAGATCCAGGCTTTCGGTGACATCTTGGATGCTGCTGTCCTGTCTGTGTCTGTTTGTGGTGAGGATGTTGAGGTCGTGGATAGATTCACTTACCTTGGCAGTGATATTCATGTCTCCGCAGGTTGTGAGCCGAAGGTCAATAGACGTCTGGGTCGGGCCTGGGGAGTCATGGATTCACTGGATCATGGGGTGTGGCGCTGCCGGTACCTGTGCGGGAGGACGAAAGTCCGAGTCTTCAGGTCCTTGGTACTTCCAGTCTTGCTCTATGGGTGCGAAACTTGGACTTTGACCAAGGATCTGAGACAGAGACTTAATTCCTTTGGTACCAGGTCTCTTCGGAGAATCCTTGGCTATCGCTGGTCGGATTTTGTGTCCAACGAGCAGTTGCTGAGAGAGACTCGGATGAGATTTGTTACCTGCATAGTCCGTGAGCGTCAGCTGCGGCTGTATGGACATGTGGCTCGTTTTCCTGATGCTGATCCTGCTCACCAGATTCTCTCAGCGAGGGTGTCTCATGAGTGGAGGAGGCCAGTGGGCCGACCACGTGCCTCATGGTTGCAGCAGGTTGACCATCATCTCAAGGAAATGGGGATGGGCCTGGCATCTGCCTGGGGGATGGCCAGACGGAGGCCCCTGGAGTACCGGCGGAAAATGGACGCAGCGACGCGCTGTTGTGGCACATGCTCCCATACCTGACCTGACCTAACCCTATTCTGAATTCAGTTGAATAACAAGAAACGTCATGGGTCAGGGTCAGGTATCCCATCAAAGTGGGGTTGAATCAAAGCGAGACCACTTGGTACCTGGTCATCACTGCCAGCAGTTATAGAGTGGCAGTTCTAATTATGTCTCTTATTAATTACGTAACATACCAGTACACAAATACCACACAAAATACACTACACAAAACTACA
>NC_140969.1:77905644-77915644 GCF_056783735.1 Eptatretus burgeri | reverse complement strand
GGGAGGGGAAGGCAGAGTGAGAAAGCAGTGTCAGGGGATAATAGGCAGTGTACCAAGGCATGACTAGTGTGATAAAATGCACCCAAAGAACAATGTTTTCTTGAGATGAATTGCAGAATTGATCTGAGCAGCCATTCTGTCTGCTTAAGAAAAAAAAAACCTTTCATGTATCCAATTCGCACATACTTTGACACCCCTTCCTTTCCTCGACCTCCGGAGGGTTGTTTGTGGTGGAGGGGATTTGGGAGGATGATAGCATGAGGGAAGGTAAGGAAGCATGAGGGGATGGGGAGGGAAGGTGTAGCGTAAGGGGAATGAAACGCAGCATAAGGGGAAGGGAGATAGCAGAAGGGCAAGGGAAGGAAATGTGAGGGGAGGATCGGCAGCATATCAGGACATTAGCAGGGTGATAAAACACGCCCAAACAGCAATGTTTTCTTTTTAACTGCCATGTTCTATATTTAAAACTGGGAGGCAGCATTTAGAAATCAAAACTCATTCAATCTACTGAGCAAAGGCCTGCCTGCATGCATGCCACCACCCCATATGCATTCCTCTAACCTCCCACATGCAGGCATGCACACACCCCATGTGGAGTCATTTGTACCATGTCCGTGTGTGCTGTCTTCGTACCTCTTCGATTTCAGCAACTGTCGACTCTTAATGTATTGCAGCAACTATTAGTATATTTATATTAATATGTTGTCATGAAAGCAGATCGCACAAAATGCTAAAAATAAAAACTGCTTCCATCATTGCCAAAAAAAAAGGACCCCTTTGGATTGTATCATCATGTATTGCAAAAGCAGGTTAGAAAGCATGGCATTGCGCTCAATGAAGTTACACTTTCTGCACATTCCTTGATCTTTTGTTCAGTAAATATAATTGTCTGAACAGTATAAGAAAAAAAAAAATCGAGCTTAATTATTTGCTTAGATAAATACACTGAGTAATATAAATCGCTAATTTGTTTAAATTTTCAGATTTCAATCCAGATTTCGACACTTATTTAGTCCATGAGATGCGATGCTCAAATCTGATATAATATTTTGATTATATACTTGAATTAGTCCATGAGAGTAGATAGTGTTTCCAAGGCAAGGCATGTTTGAATCAGCCAAATTAAAACCCCTGCGAGGCAAATTGGGGCTGACCAAGGATAAGCCGTTCTTGGAAGTTAGCCAATAATTATCTACAAAAAGGGGTGTTTAAATTTACACAAACACTCAATTTTCATTCATGCACTCCCTTGGAGTTCCCTTGGTATGCATGCAATGTTTCAAGTTACTTGGTTTCATGTTTTTTGAGTTATGGAGACACACTGACTGACTGACACACTGACATTTATAATAGAAGATAGTAGGATAACATTTTTCTCCATGTGTATCGTATTAACAGAAGACTATTAATCATTCCAACTAGTTATGTTACAATATAATGGTTGAATAACATTCTCACATTTTCTCAGAAGGATGCAGAATAGAGCAATAATAACATTTTACATTATATTAATAGTTCCCCTTCAACTTATAAACATTTAGTTCACTATTTTTCAATCTACTACAGTTTAACTTTCCATCATTTATATTCAGAACCTCCAAAACATCATCCTTACTTTTTTTGGAGAACCCTCCCGTCCCACCACCTCTACCCCTACCCTTACCCCAACTGAATATTTGGAAATAAATACAAATCAACGAAGTGGCATATCACTCGGATTACGTGGATAAATTAGAAATTCAAATGCACAATCCTTGACATCCACTTTCACAACGTTTGTGGTGTAAGCAGGTACATTCTCCCAGAGGAGAACCATTTTGCAAACTTGTCATATTTTTTGATGATTTGTTTCAATTTTTGCACTACTTTGACATACAAGTCTGACTATCCATAGATAGTACTGCTCTTGGAAGTCTACCATGAATACACCCTCAGCCTATGAGTCAAAGTGAACCAAGGTCTCTCCTTGGTTCCAACTTATTTCTATAATTTGAGCCTTTTGGGGGTATGGAGACCCAAAATATCTCCAAACCACAAATTTAATTTGTGTTTCTGTCTAAGAATGCAATATTGAAGTGTGGTCTTTACTGGTCACAAGTGCAGGGAAACCATCAGGTTGATTTATGAACCACTTCATCAGGGACTCAGGAGAAACATCTAATCTGGCAGTTCATTTCTCAGCATTCAGCAACCTTTGCACATATCAGCTAGGAACCTAGTTGAGGCAAAAATATTGATGGAGAATTATTTCGACCAAAGCAGTGTTGCCACCAAATTGTAGAACAAGGTACCTGACTGTCACTCTCATTCATAAATCACAATTGCCATCACAAAGCAAATAGTCTCTGGGATGACTGTGACAGGTAGTCATCCAGATAGTACAGGTCATTTTTATGATTTTCTGCCTTGCATGAACAATTCAGTTTCAGCCCAAAACTTTGCGTGGAATAACAATTTTATGAAAGGGTACTTTCTCAAATTGTCGCAAACATATAATCATGCATATCTTTGTCCAGTTTATTCAGCGTTAGATTTCAAACAGCTCAGTGCTCAAAAATTACTCATTTTAACTAAATCATAAGATTCATGTTTTCTCTCATAATTGAAACAAGTTTGAATTGCAAACATACCCCATGGGAGTTCATTTGTACAACTCTCAGATGAGTGATAGCACGGACGACAGATAGTTTTGAATTTGGTAAGATTTTCATCGCATCAGAAATATAAACCAGAACACCTCACAAGAGTGAGGCTAGTTTCATATCATCATTTGCAACTTAATTTTGCATTGGGCATCATCCAGCACATTTAATCTTGTTTTTCTAAATAACAATTTTAAGAATATGGGCCGAAAGGGCCGTTTCTCAGCCCAAAGTGCCGGAATCGTACTTTAGGCTCAGTTACTGCCTGCGCATGTGTCTAGTATATGGCTGTCAATTTTCATCAAATTATGTTCACGAATAATGGAGAAATAGACGTTCAAATGAACTGTACACAAGAAAAGAGAGAACACGAGCGGCGCTTGGACCCCACAAGGTGGAAGACCCCACGCAATAAAAAAAAAAATGTCGGTTATTTCAAATATTGTAGCAACATAATATTGTGTGAAACGTAAGGCTAAAAGTGCCAATTAGCATCATTTGTATTTAAACTCCTTCCTGGACAGATAAAGACCTTTTCCACCGACATTCATATCTCATTTACGTCAAATCACCAAAATCCAAAAGTTTTTAAATAATTTTAATATTACAATTCAATCGACATGACCTTACAATAGGCAACAATTTCCAAGTACTTGGGATTGCATTGTAATGCATCATCTGTAGAAATGGAGTAAGTGCATGTGATTATGTACGTAAATGATTATTTATGAATGCATGTATGTATGTATGTATGGATGTATATCTGCTCTTCACCCATTGCTTGGACAGCTGACCTGACATCACCCACAATTGTGACCTGAAATACTAACCTAAAGTGCCCAGAGGACCGAAAAGACCCACCCCCCACCCCTGAGGCCCCTAAAGACTCAAACGACCTCAAGGATCCAAATGATCCTGAGGACCTAAATGACCAGGAGGACCCAAAATACCCAAAAGACTGAAAAGACCCTGAAAACTCAATGGACCCTAAAGACCCTAAATACCCAAAATACCTAAAAAAAAACACCCCCCGAAGACACTGAAGACCAAAATGTCCAAAGACCTAAAAGACCCTGAAAGACCCCAAAAATGCCCCAAAGACCCAGAAGACTGAAAATACCTCAAAGATCCAGAACACACAAAATAGTCCAAGGACCCAAAAGACCCAAAAGACCCTGAAAAACCTAAACATCCAAAAGACCCCGAGTACCAAAAATACCCCAAGGATCCTGAAGACCAAAAATATCCAAAGGATCCAGAGGACCCACAAGAACCCAAGGGCCCAAAAGACCCAGAGGATGCAAAAGACCCCGAGGATCCAAAAGACCCAGGAGATAAAAATGACCAAGAGAACCCAAAATACCTGGAGTTCTCCAAATACCTCGATGACCCAAAAGACACAATGGGACTTTCATGGACCCATGTAAATTCTGCTTAATGTAAAATGTGACTTCCACTCCCTTACCCCCTCCCCACCACACCCACACGAAATCACAATCACATGTCCTTAACCCCCCCCCCCCCGCCTCCTCAAAAGCATCAAACCCTTGATCTCAACTCTGTCCCCTCTCTCCCCTCCCTCCCCCAAGCCAACTCTGTCATCCGCTTCCCCTTTCTTCTTCAAGTTCTCAACTGCTCCAAACCCCAAGTACTCAATTCCCCTTCCAAGCCCAGGTGCATACCCACCCATCCCCATTCCCAACATCTTAATCTCCCTCTTCTAACTCCATGCACCCTCACCCCAAACTCTCTGTCCTTCCCTCCCTATTTCTTCCTGTTCTGAACAGCATTATACAAATATACACAGGGAAATTTGGTGCCTGAGAAAGGCAGTCGGCCTCTCATGCCTGCGCTGTTCCTGTCCCTGTTTGTGAAGAACAATGTTAAAATTCAATGAAAATGGGATGTTAAATTCAAAATCACTTCCCCCTTTCTTCCCTTATCATTACTATAATTCACGGAACGGCGTTTGTGTGTTTCTTCGTTTGTTGCGCTACTCCCCCTACAGTTTTGTGCCGGTTCCATGCAGACTTTCTACATCTTTTTTTTTTTTTTTAATCTTTTTATTTTTTTTTTATCTTTTTTTTTCATCAAAATCATTTTTTTTTTTTCTCACACAAATTATCTTTTTTATCTTTTTTTTTTGCTCACACAAATAAAGGTATGCGACAGAAGAACGTGTTGCATGTTTGGAACAAGATCACCATTACTCTGCTAGTAATTTTAAAAATAATGATTGATGAAAAGCACAGACTTTAACCAAAAGTGCTGCAAGTCGTAATGGGATTATTTTTGTATTTACAGTACTTTGCTATTCACCTTGCTTTTATTTTAAAATATTGTCACTCTTCTCAGTCCTGATCCATTCTGTGTTCTCGCTCTTCCACAAGCCTTGACTCTTATTCACAAACAAATTACGGCATAATCCCCCAAAGACAGTCTCATTGCAGAATGCTCTTGAGAACACAGGTGCACTTCGTCATAAACCTTTCAGCACTATCACCAGAAGAAGAATAGTTTATAGTAGTGGTTGGGGGAGAGCAGAGGGGGTGTGTGGAGTTAAACCTATAAACATACCTCTGAGAAACCCAACTTCTGACTATAAGTTATCCGTGAAGCCAGATGAGTATTCTCTCTGGTCCCATTGCCATTCCCAGCTGTTCTTATTTTGAATTTGTTGATTCCAGCCGCGTGAGCTCTATCTCGCTGTGCTGAGTGCATAAGAACCGATTTGTCGATTAACGATCTCTGACTGTATGGGAAAATCGCCTGGTTCATAACACTCAATCTTGGGTGAGATTTGTACTGTTATGCATGCACAACAGATGTTAAAGTTTTAAATTTTACTTTTGTTAAAGCAATGAAGATGAAAACTGTCCACCATCAATTTCAAGAAATAGTTGGTACTTTGCTATTTTTCTGAATCTGGCTTTACATTTAACTCTGTCTTTTATGTGCAGGAAAAATGGATCAAGGATTTGATGGGCTTGTAAGTGAAGGACAGAAACATTTTTTGGAACATTGGTGAAGGGTGAAGCTGTGCCGCTCTGTAGGTTTGGGCAAAAATTTGGAATTTGCTCAGTATGCCACCACAGCTTGCCTACTCTTCGTGAAGAACACCATGAGGTCTTTAACGTCTACTGACTAATTCCGGCAGACAGGATGCCCATCCAAGGGACGGCACACACATTGATCATTCACCCTGCCTGTGAGACACTGGGATGATAGTTTTTTTTTTAGCTGGGTCAAGAAACAAACCCAGACTGGATGGCTTAGAGGTGAGTGTGCATATTTCTTGGCCATCCTGTCAGCCCACAGAAAAATTAAGATGGAACATGTGCATCCTTCTTTTTTTTCCGATACTAAGGTTTGTGGAGGAGCTAGAGCATTAAACGAACCAGGACATAACCGAACAAAAGGAATAGTGGGAAAGGGGGTGGAGGGTGGGTGGGGGGGGGCACCAACAACAGTGTACTTTTTGGATGTAATGTAAAATCCATTTGCATAATAGTACAGATATAGTGGCATTTTGACCTCTTTCCCTTCCATTTACTCATTTCTTCCAGCTTCTCCCACCTTCCCCTTCAATGCTCTACTCATTTATGGACAACTGAACAAATTAGGCACAAACAGACGGGAGTAAATCTACAAATGACATATATAAGCCAACATACTGTGTACAAAATATGCAGATAGACTTGAGTCTCGCCTTGTTTATGTCTGCGTATCCAAAGGCCAGAGGCATTATGTTTTCGGGTTGTCCATCTGGCTGTCCATCCGTTCATTATCAGTTTTTTGTTTTTGGGAATTAACTTGTGAACCAACAAAGGGATTTCAACCAAACTTGGTATGAATATTCGCTGCGATACAAAGATGAACAGATTCAACTTTGGTTTGAACATGTCGAAGATCATGCGTCCTTTGAAAATAATTTTGTGAACCAAAGCTTAAGTTCAAAGCATTGTATGTTTTCTCTTTACTGTCTCACTTATCTCTCTTTTCTCTCTCACAATCTTTCATGTCACCTTTATTTTTTGAATGAGACCGTGAATTGAGATCAAACGTAACAAGGGGGTTGACCTTTCACATGGGCGGAGACATATTGTTGCGGAGCCGGGTATCGGCTGCGAGCACGACCGCGAGGTGGGGCAGTAGGGTCGACTGTACTGAACACCTGGAATCTAGATCGTACCTTTCGGAGAACTCCGACAGGGACGGGTTCCTTACCGGACCGTGAATCGTCAATAATTCCACCACGTGGTACAGGGTTATTTGCCAATCTTCAAGATACCTAGAGATCCACGTGGCAAGTTACCGAGTATTCACACCCTCGACGGCACTCGTACGAGTCGAGCCGTTAGCGTGCCCGACCCGTGCGCAACCCGAGCGGATGGTTGCCGAAGTCCCGTCGGTCCAAATGTACATTTACAGCGGCAACAGCCTTTGTAATTCACCAACACTCACCATTCTAAGTCAATGGAAGAAACACAGAAACAAGCTGATACATTTAACAAATGGATTTATTTATAATGGGGGGAAAAGGGGGAACACGCAAGAAACAGAGTTATCTGACTATAGAGATGCAATTATGAACAGCAAAGAGCACTTAAACAATTCCTACTTACAGACGGGCCCACCGACACACACACACACACACACACACACACACACACACACACACACACACACACACACACACACACACACACACACACATACCCAGAAGGACATGGACCTGTCCACCTCGTGTGGTTTGGCCAAGCCGATTCGAACCAGGCACCAGCGAGAGGCGAGCAGAATCCAGACACCAGTGAGCTGCGATCAGCCTCCAGAGCTCCGCTCGGCGCTCGTCCCGACAACCAAACCTCTCCTCTGTATCCCAAACTGTTGAGAAGGCAAGAGGTCTCTCTGCCACTTCTCCAAGTCTTTGAGTTGAACGTCAAAGCGAGGGCTGATAACTCCACACTTGTTCAACCTGCCTGTCAGATTGACCACAACCTTGCCTGCTTGATGGTCATCCACTATCTCAAAAACTCTCTCGTTCACTGACAGAGAGATGGCGCGCAACCGACTTGCGGTTCTTGTGCAGGAAGGATCTCTCTTCGTCCGATCACGCCGCAACCTAATTCACCCTTCTCCGGGGGGGGGGGACGTCTCCGCCCTCCCCGCTCTCCCTCACTGGACGGTTTTGGCACACAGAATCGCTTGTCGCCCTGTCATTGGCCAAAACGAGCGGCAAGTCCATCGATTGGCCTGGGGGCATGGTGACGTCACGCAGACCGCCTTTCTCACCGTCGCGGGGTCTGATTGGCTGAGCGGTATCCACCTCACTCGTAGCATGCTGATTGGTCGAGGGCTGCCACGAGGCTGCTCCTTGAACTCCGCCCACCATGGCATCGGCCAGAGCGAGGTGAAGGTGAGGGTGATGCTGGTGTTGTAAAAATAAAAGAAAACCCTGACTATCAAAATAACTCTGCAGCGCATGAACATTTAATTACCCATTAAACAAAGGATGGGGAGCTATCTAAAAACACATACTTACCGATATAACTGTTCTATAGGACCTGTATGTTGAGTGCTCATGGCTTCCAGATTCGCAACAAAATATCCATTGATGCAGTCACATCGATTTATATTTTCTTATTAATACAAGGGCATAGGCTCTGGGGGAGTTAAAGGTAAAATGGAAACAGGCTTACAAATTACCAAAGCATATGAAATAGGAAAGGACAGATATCACAAAAAAATGAGTAACAGTGGCCTGGAGAGGAACATAATGGGAAAGAATCAGTGTGTGTGCAGAAGAGATCATTGACATGCTTGGTTGAGCATAGGAGTTTGTGATGGAGAGCATATTTGAAAGACTGAAGTGAGGAGATGAAACAACAGACACAGGGAGACTATTCTACTGCAAAAATCAAGAGAATAAGGGACCAAATTAATGCAGGTTGGCAACTGCCTGGACATTGGGAGGGTGAGCAGGTGAGGGTTATAGAGGAATGTGTGTGACCTTTTGTGGCTGGGGGAGGGCAGAAATAGGATAAGGCAGGAAGAGCAACACCATATGTAAGCTTTTTATAAAATAGAAAGCCCATCAACTAGCTGCCATTGGAAAAGTGACTATGCTTCCCTGCTGACGGACCTCTGGTAGCTTGGACCTCTTGCTGTGTTTGAGCCTGGGGAGTAACTGCTGAAATCTGTTTGTCCGAGTTCTTCCCGAAATCTTTGTTATTTTTTCCCTTCACACTTCTTTCCACTTTTTCACATTTCTCATATTTCTCTGTATTCATTTTTATTATTGTTTTTTATTTTATTTTGTCTCTTTTACTCTTTATTTTTCTCTCTTTCTCTCTTTATTTTTCTCTCTTTATTTTTCTCTCTTTCTCTCTTTATTGTTCTCTCTTTCTTTAGCTGTGGAAGATGAAGTGAATTCTTTCAGAAAGTTTTTCTGTAAGGCTCGCTTGGCTGCACTTGGATGGGTTTGAAGGTGGAGGAATAGCAGCTGAAACCCAAAGCTTATCAAGGTTCCTCTTGATGACTCCATCTTTGCTCTTTGCTTGTTTGGGTTCCTTCTGATGACTCCAATGCAGTACTGTATTTGGTCTTCAATTTGATTTCAGAATAGGCCTTGTAGAAGTGATTTTCTATTTCATACATCTCTTTAGACCTTTCAGTAAATAAAGCATTAAAAAATTGGAAGCAGTTTAAATAAATTATGTCCACATAATGCTGGAGATTAACTAAATTGATGAGTCCTGTGAAATATGTTGAAATGGAAAGAATTCTGGGAAAAAACGTACATTCATTCTACATTACATTTATGTGCTCCAATAAACGTATACAGTGTGGGGCATTTATATCTGAAATATTTGCCATCTTTCTAGCCGGAAGCAGTCTTGGAATAACTAATTATTGTTTTCTTTGTTTTACAGATAATACTTGAAAGTTTTTAATGATGGAGCACTTTAAATGCAATGAGCATTCCTTTTTTTAATTTTTAATTTTTTTTTAAATGCAATGGCCATGCCAATTTCACAAACAAGGTCATCATGACAGTTGAGGCACACTTTGATTTGGCAGATTTCACTCCACCAGATTTCTTCCTATGGGATTTCTGAAGGGAAAAGTTTATAAGGAATATCCAACATCGACCAATGAATTGAAGGCAAACATCACTGCAACCATCCGCTCTTTTGATCAAGAGACATTGCTTGCGGTAATGAACAATATGATGATCCGCTGTCGTGAATGCACGAATTAGAAACGGGCCCATTTGTCTGATGTAATTTTTTAAGAAATAAAGAATCAAAATTGATTTTAAAAATATAGGGTGTGTGCCTATGTTGTATAGAATTTTT